>NC_142025.1:1499000-1559000 GCF_049901735.1 Notechis scutatus | reverse complement strand
AATACAGGTAGTCCTTGACTTACGACCCCCGATTGAGTCCAGAATGTTGCTAAATTGGAAATTGATGGCCCCATTTCTTTGCTTAACATTTGTTAAGCGAATCGCTACAGTTCTTAAGTGAATTACAGGTCATTAAGTGAACCCAACTTCCCCATTCATTTTGCTCGTAAGAAGTTCGCAAAAGGGTGACCCCTGGGACACGGCGACCATCATAACTAGGAGCCAGTTGTCCGAAGTCTGAGATTTGACTTCTTGACTATGGGGATGCTGCCGTGGTTATAAGGGTGAAAAATGGTCGTAAGTCACTTCTTCAGTGCCCGTTGTAACTTTGAACAGTCACTAAGTGGACTGTTGTAAGTCGAGGACTATCTGTACTCTACTCAGCCCTGCTGTGACTCATTCAGTCTGCCGGCTAAAGTATCCATCCTGATGGAGAGGAAGGGGAAAAAAACATATCAGAAATCGGGCCATTGTAGGGGGTAAGGCATTCATCGGCTCCGGTTCTCTTAACACAACCGCACAACTCGCAACCGGAAACTTCTACGGTTGATTGGCGCAGAAATGAATCGCCTGATTTCATTCTGGTTGACTTATCTCTACCCAAGTATCTGATTTCTGATTCGGTCCATGCAGAGGGGGGTGGGGAGAGAAACAACAACCCCGAAACACTAAATTTTATTTTATTTCATTGGTTGGTTTTGCCTTTTAGTTTTGCTGCTAACAACACCTTATAATTGGTTGCACAATTGTAACGGCTGTCGAGCTAGGGAACTCAGACAATTGGGTGTAAAATAAACGAGATTTGCAGTGGGGGGGATGCAAAAACAATATCTTCACCTACTGCTGTTTTACTAGGTTGTGTAAGAAAGAGTGCGGGAAGATTGGGGAAAAGGCTGTCCAGGTGTTGCTGTTTTTTGTTTTAAATCAGGCCAAATTTCTTTTTATGTGCCGTTTTGTTCTTTGCAATTAAGGGGGGGAAAAAAACCTACCCTCTTGGCTGAGACTCCACAGCCCATTTTTATTCCTCGGGCCGGGGGTGGTTGAGGGGGCTGGGGGTCCCTGCATTGTTTTTTCAGATCCAGTGTACAGCTGGCTAAAAGCACTGAAAATGGGGAAGGAGTCAGGGGTCCGAAGGAGAGGCAAATTGTGGGGTCTCTGGTGCCTGAGCTTGGAGGGGGTTCCTTTGCAGCCGTCTCGTGACCCAACTAGGCAACGTCATCCATGCTAGAGGAGGAGGGGGAGGAAGGACTGGGGGTGGTGGAATCCAGGGTGTTTTCTGAGCTTGGATGGGGGTATTTTGCAGACGTTTTGCGACCCAGCTAGGTAATGTCATCAGTGCTAGAAGGCAGCGGGTTTTGTGGAGAGGAGTAAATAACATCATCCGTGCTGGGAGGGAGGAGGACTGTGAGGTCCAGACGTTTCATGACTGAACTAGGTAACATCAGTACTACAAGGGAGTAGGGATATGAGAAGAGGGTGGGGGGTCCTTGATCCTCTCAGAGCTTGTTTTCTTTCAGACGTTTCAGGACCCAGCTAGGTAACATTATCCGTGTTAGAAGGGAAGGGGGCTGGCTCTCTGTTTAGCTCCCCACTCTTCTCGCTTTGTAAAAAGCAAGGCAATTTCTGGAGGCCCTCCAACAACTCCGCCATTGACAGACACACAGAGGCAAACCACGTTTACACGCCGTTCAAAAGAGGCAATTAAAAAACCTAAAAGGGAGGTAAGACCAAAAGGCCAGTCAGCACCCCAATAAACAGAGATTAACACCACACTAACAATACAATAAACAGCAGCTCAATTAAGGAAACACCTTAATCGACACTGAAAGAGCAAGCCGAGGTGAATAAAACCACACACTCCCTTACGCCGATGATGTAACCTAGTTGGGTCATGAAATGTCTGCAAGAAAACCACCCAGTTCAGAGAGCACCGAGGACCTCACAGTTCTCCTCCTCCTTCTCTTCCTCCCCCCTGCAAATCCCACTTCCTTCTAGCATGATGATGTTACCTAGTTTGTAATAAAACGCCTGCGTTAACAACCTTGGAAATCCTTGGTCCAAAAATGACTCCATTCCCCAACGGGCAATTCAGTTTTTCCAAACGGGAAGCTCCCGAAACAGTGGCGCCCTCTCAATCTCACAGGTCTTTTCCCAGCCCCATGGTTCCTGTAGTCGCCAGACGTGGCTGTTCTGTGATCTGCCCCCAGGGGGTGTGGAAATCCAGCCAATGGGGTGGGTGGGGGGTGTGATGATTGGCAGGTCGTGCGGCCCAAAGGGGGTTCTCTGCGAAGGCCAGCCCACGTTGACACCAGAAAGTGGCTCCTAGAGGGCATCTAGAAGGACTCTTGTGTTCCCCGCCTGCGTACTGTGTCTCCATCGTATGTGAACACTCCTGTAAATGCTCCTCGTGCAGAAATAGACGCAAATAAACCTGGGCTCCGGACACATCTGAATTGTGAGCTGCGTTCCAGGTTGCAGAGGGCGGTCAGACCACCTCGGCCAGTGTGTCTCCATGTGAATGTAAAACCGTCGACATGCGTTAATGTGAAATCATGTATGTAAACCATCCCATGATCCTTTTTGGGGGGGGGGGGCGCAGACCAAGCATCTGCGAAGAGAAGTGGGGAGTGTGGCTGTATCTCTGTTCTCCCTCTTGCAAATATACGTAACTTGAAACCCTTCCCTGATTGTGAGTCTCTTCATTTCCTTCGCCCCACGTGTGTGTTATCTGTGGCTGCTGCATTTGGCTGAAAATGGACATACGACAGTTCACTTAGTGACCGTTCCAAGTTTTACAACAGCCCTGGAAAACAGGGACTTAGGAATGTTTTTCAAACAATCGTTGTAGCATCCCCACAGTCACATGGTCAAAATGCAGTTGCTTGGCCACTGACTTATATTTATGACGGTTGTAGTGTCCAGTGGGTCACGCAAACCCCTTTTGCCATCTTCAGACCAGCGAAATCAACGGGAAAAGCCAGATTCGCTTAACAACTGTATTCTTAACCACTGCAGCGATTCATTTAACAACCGGGATAAGAAAGTTGGTAAAAAACAGGGAGATTCATGCCGTCTCGCTTTGCAACAAAATTTGGGATTCGATTGTGGTCGTAAGTCAAGGACTACTGTACATAGGGGTCTGCAAGTGAGCTTGGGAAACAGAAGGAAGATGAAAATCTCAAGATTCAGTTAATTTTAACTTAATTCAGTTAAAATTAAGATCAGACTTGGCCATTTTATGGCCCTCTTTATTCTTAATTTTTTTTTTAAATTCTTTATTGGCTAAGTTAGACTTAGATCTAGAATAACTTTATTGTTATTATGAATGTCCACTCATTGGCATCCATTAAAACGAAATTTCATTGCATACAGCTGTCAAAGGGTCACCACCTCCAATATACACTACATAAACATGATAAAATAAATTCAAAATAATGCAGATACCCACCTATATTATATGACAGAGAGAAGCAACACAGTCTAGTTTGGATGTATAAATGTACATAGAGAGAGAAACAAATATTGCAAGTTTACCATAAGGAACAAAGCTGTTACAGAATCTGAGAGTCGTATTAATACTTTGAAACCTCTTCCCAGAGGGGAGCAACAGAAACAGTCTGTAAAGTGGGTGTGTGGGGTCTCTCACAAGGCTTCAAGCTCTAAGCACAGGGTGCTTGTAATCAGCATCCTGAATAGGGGAAACAAGCTTCCTATAATCCCGACTGTCCTCACCACTCTCTGTAGGGACTTTCTCTCTGCTGTCCTCACCACTCTGTAGGGACTTTCTATCTGCTGTCCTCACCACTCTCTGTAGGGACTTTCTATCTGAGGCACTGCTGCCACCAAACCAACCGGATGCAGTTCGTTAAAATACTCTCAGTTGTGCCTCTGTAAAAAGTGTCCAAGACAGTAGAAAGATGCGCTCTCCTCATCCACACTTCACTAAGGGCGACGTGTGGAGAGCAGATCGTTCGTTATCTGCACCCCCAGATACTTCATACTGTTGACCACCTCTATAGCTGCATCCTTGATGTTGAGTGGAGTATGACTCTGCTGGCTCTTTCTAAAATCTGCAACGTTCTCCTTTGTTTTATTAACATTTAGAAGCAGGTTAATTTTATGGCACAAGTCCACCACAAGTCTTTATTGTCATCCCGGATAAGACACACAAGGAATTCGTCTCCAGTGCGTAAGCTTTCCACATACACACAAGTAACAAGGGATAAATCATTATAATCATAGATAATCGTAGATATCCCTTTGGGCCCATGTGGATTGCTTTTATTTTGAAGTCTGCTGTTCTCCCCCCCTCCCCGCCACCCAATTTATGTATGTATGTGTACATGCCTACACAGAACTTGGATATTTGGCAACTGGTTCCTATTTATGACGGTCGCAGTGTCTTGGGGTCATGTGATCTTTTGTGACCTTTGGGTCAACAAAGCCAATGAGGAAACCAAGTTCACTTCACAGCTGTATTCCTAACATAACCACTGCGGTCATTCACTTAACAACAGGGGCAAGAAAGGTTGTAAAAGGGAGCAAAATTCACACTGTCTCCCTTAGCAACTAGAATTTGGGGGTTGATTGTCATCATAAGTCAAGGACTGCTGCCTTTTAAAGCATTTAGGGTATGTGCAAATGACCTTGGGAGACTGTGCGCATACTCACAAAATTCAGAGATTTGGCAAACTGACTCAAATTTACGACGGGTCGCAGCGTCCCCGGCTCATGCGATCCTCTTTCTACGACCTTCTGACAAAGAAAAGCCAGGGAAAAGCCACTTAATGACCGCATGACTCACTGAATAGCGGTGGGGATTCCCTTGAAACAAGGGTCGCAAGGAAGTTCGTAAAACGGGGAAAAACTCAGGTTAACAAAACTTCTCACTTAGCAACGTAACTTCTGGGATTGATTGTGGTTGTAAGTCAAGGACTTCCTATATTTGTTTTCTAACCAGGTGGTGGGTCTCCTTAATCCAGGGGCCCCTGAGATGCATGTAGGGCCATCACACACACACCCCACACGCAGTTGAAGTCTTCAAGGAGCCAAGTTTGAGAATCTTCAGGTTGTGAAACATTTTAACAAGAGTCTTGAAATCTTGTCCAAGTTTCTCTCCGTCCCATTTTTTTTTTTTTTGGTTCCAAATCTTTTTTTCTCTTTATTTTTTAATTTTGTACTCCTTTGAAATCCAACAAATAAACATAAATACATGCATACAAATGCAGTCTTCAACACACAACCATTCACTTAGCGGCCAGAATTACAAGGGCACTGAAAAAAGTGACTTATGACCATTTTTCACACTTAGCGACCGTTGCACGATCTAGATTTGGACATTTGGCCACTGACTTGTATTTATGATGCTTACACCATCCTTGGGGGGCGGGGGGGTCATATGATTTGCTTTTGCGACCTTCTGACAAGCAAAGTCCATGGGGACGCCGGACTCACTTAACGACCGTGTGACTAGCTGAACAATTGCAGTGATTCACTTAACAACGGTGGCTACAGAGCTCATAGAACAGGGCAAGGCTCAATTAACAATCGCCTCGCTTAGCAACAGACATTTTGGGCTCAATTGTGGTCGTACGTGGAGGACTACCTGTTGTAAACATGAGGCAGGGATGAACACCAAGTTGGGAGTTTTATTCTGAAGGCAATCGAGAAGGCAGAGGAAAGGAGGAGGCCCCCCAGAGGCCTCAAAGACCAGGGAGGAAAGGGGGCCATTTTGAAGGCCACCTCCCTCTCTCTTCTGGGGGGCTCCTTCCGTGGCAGCGAGCGTGGACCAGATCAGGCCACGCGGGGAGGAGCCATCTTCTCATGCGGTATGGAATCTTCTCTTTGGATGAGCCTGAGCGATGATCGACCCGCTCATCAGGTCCTTCAGCTGGACAAGGGACTAGAACTCACCACCTCCTGGTGATTGGCCCAAAGTCACCCAGCTGGCTTTCATGTCAAAGGTGGAGCTAGAACTCACTGTCACCTTGTGATTTGCACAGTCACCCAGTCACCTTTCATGCCTAAGGCAGGACTAGAACTCCCCATCTCCTGGTGATTGGAACAAAGTCACCCGGCCAGGTGTCGAGTCCCACTCAGCCCCCACTCGTGGGGTCCCATGAGAAGAACGGAGACCTTCAGGCAAACGTTCTCCAGATCTTCTACAGGGGACTTCCTGCTAGCTCTGCACTCAAGATATTCTGCAATAGATGCCTTAAAGCAGGGGGCCCCAACCATGGCCACTTTAAGGCTTGTGGACTTCAACTCCCAGAGTTCCTCAGCCGGCTTCGCAACTTTAAGGCTTGAGGACTTCAACTCCCAGAGTTGAATCACCGCATTTGTTAAGTGAATCACCACATTTGTTAAGTGAATCACCACATTTGTTAAGTGAATCACCGCATTTGTTAAGTGAATCACTGCATTTGTTAAGTGAATCACCGCATTTGTTAAGAGAATCATCGCATTTGTTAAGTGAATCACAGCATTTGTTAAGTGAATCGCCGCATTTGTTAAGAGAATCACCTCATTTGTTAAGTGAATCACTGCATTTGTTAAGTGAATCACCGCATTTGTTAAGAGAATCATCGCATTTGTTAAGTGAATCACTGCATTTGTTAAGTGAATCACCGCATTTGTTAAGAGAATCACCGCATTTGTTAAGAGAATCATCGCATTTGTTAAGTGAATCACTGCATTTGTTAAGTGAATCACCGCATTTGTTAAGAGAATCACCTCATTTGTTAAGTGAATCACCGCATTTGTTAAGTGAATCACCACATTTGTTAAGAGGATCACCGCATTAGTTAAGTGAATCACCACATTTATTAAGTGAATCACCATATTTATTAAGTGAATCACCTCATTTGTTAAGTGAATCACCGCATTAGTTAAGTGAATCACCATATTTATTAAGTGAATCACCACATTTGTTAAGTGAATCACCGCATTAGTTAAGTGAATCACCACATTTATTAAGTGAATCACCATATTTATTAAGTGAATCACCTCATTTGTTAAGTGAATCACCGCATTTGTTAAGTGAATCACCTCATTTGTTAAGTGAATCACCACATTTGTTAAGTGAATCACCTCATTTGTTAAGTGAATCACTACATTTGTTAAGAGAATCACCGCCTTTGTTAAGTGAATCACCTCATTTGTTAAGTGAATAACCACATTTGTTAAGTGAATCACTACATTTATTAAGTGAATCACTGCATTTGTTAAGTGAATCACCACATTTGTTAAGTGAATCACCGCATTTGTTAAGTGAATCACCTCATTTGTTAAGTGAATCACCGCATTTGTTAAGTGAATCACCACATTTGTTAAGAGGATCACCGCATTAGTTAAGTGAATCACCACATTTATTAAGTGAATCACCATATTTATTAAGTGAATCACCGCATTTGTTAAGCGAATCACCGCATTTGTTAAGTGAATCACCGCATTTGTTAAGTGAATCACCTCATTTGTTAAGTGAATCACCGCATTTGTTAAGTGAATCACTACATTTGTTAAGAGAATCACCGCCTTTGTTAAGTGAATCACCTCATTTGTTAAGTGAATCACCACATTTGTTAAGTGAATCACCGCATTTGTTAAGAGAATCACCTCATTTATTAAGTGAATCACCACATTTATTAAGTGAATCACCATATTTGTTAAGTGAATCACCGCATTTGTTAAGTGAATCACCGCATTTGTTAAGTGAATCACCGCATTTGTTAAGTGAATCACCGCATTTATTAAGTGAATCACCGCATTTGTTAAGTGAATCACCGCATTTGTTAAGTGAATCACTACATTTGTTAAGAGAATCACCGCCTTTGTTAAGTGAATCACCTCATTTGTTAAGTGAATCACCTCATTTGTTAAGTGAATCACCGCATTTGTTAAGTGAATCACCTCATTTGTTAAGTGAATCACTCCCTCTCTCCCTCTCTCTCTTTCTCTCTCTCTCCCCCTCCCTCCCTCTTTCCCTTCCTTCCTTCCACTCTCTTTTTTTCTCTTTCTTTCTCTCTCTTTTTCTTTCCCTTTGCTGTTGCAAAATTAATGGTGATGGAAGCTGAAGGTGCAAATCATCTTAGCAAAAAAACACTATTTCAAAACACAGATCTGGCCCTCTTGAAAATACATGGAGTCCTCAACTTACAACAGTGACCATCTTAGTGACCGTCTGAAGTTACCATGTCCTGAAAGAAGGGGACATGACCGTTTCCCGACATTTATGACCATCGAAGCCTCCCCCTCGTGGTCACATTTATGGTGGTTGCAGTGTCCTTGGGGGTCCCACGATTCCATTTTGCAACCATCTGACAAGCAAAGTCAACGGGGAAGCTGGATTCACTTCACCGCGGGTAGCTCACTTAACATCTGCAGTGATTCGCTTAACCACTTTGGCAACGAATGTCAGAAAACACACTTAACAAATGTCTCACTTAACAACTGAAATCTTGGGCTCAGTTGTGGTCATGAGACGAGGACTTATGTAGGGATCTCGTCTCATATCAGATCTGTCAAGGTCTGGCTGGACTCCATCTGCCCCATGGAGCTTGGGGTGACCGTTCATTTCACTCTTGATGGTCAAGCAGGATGATGGTCAGCCACCCAGGCCAAGAATGACCCAAGTCTTGATCAGGTCCACCTGTCCATGGCTGGTGGAGCTCCTTAAACTACGAGTCTTAGCTGTCAACCAGGGAGGAGAACGACAAACAGAGTCTCAGGAGACGCAGCAAAAATGGGTTCCTAGGATAACCTCACAGGATGGAGGCACCGATCCTTTCCTACTTAGGATTTCCAAACCCAACTGTGGACTGCCCAATGCGCATCCTTTCTCAAACAGCGTCCCTCAAGAAGGGAGTTCAGAAAGGGTCAAAGTTGGCCCAATTTGGTAGAGAGATCTTCAACGGAGGTTAACATCATGTTTTCCTCAGAAGAGAGGACCCAAGGCCTTGTCCTGGATCAGGCCACCATCAACTCATCCCAACTGGCTGGCATGGCTGATGATGGGATGGTCCAACAGCCAGAGAGAGAGCTGAAGAAAGGAAGGAAGGAAAGAGGGAGGAAGGGAGGGAACAAGGGAGAGGGAGGGAAGGGAGGGAAGGGAGGGAGGGAGGAAGGAAGGAAAGGAAGAGTAAGGCAGGGAGGGAGGGAGGGAAGAAGGGAGAGGGAGGGAAGGAAGGAAGGAAGGAAGGAAGAAAAGAAAGAATGAAAGAGGGAGGCAGGGAGGGAGGGAAGAAGGGAGAGGGAGGAAAGGGAGGGAGGGAGGAAAGGAAGAGTGAGGCATGGAGGGAGGGAAGAAGGGAGAGGGAGGAAAGGGAGGGAGGGAGGAAAGGAAGAGTAAGGCATGGAGGGAGGGAAGAAGGGAGAGGGAGGGAAGGAAGGAAGGAAGAAAAGAAAGAATGAAAGAGGAAGGCAGGGAGGGAGGGAAGAAGGGAGGGGGAGGGAAGGAAGGAAGGATGAAAGAGGTGGTGAAGAGGGGGGAGACTGCCAGCAGGGTCGAGGAGAGCCGCATCTCTCCTCCCCAGCTAGCCATTAGTCCCTTTCCCGAAGGTGGTTGCAGCGGTGGTCAGAAATGGCCATGTGCAGGAGGAAGATAAGAGAAAGTTTTGGTTGACCAGGTTAAACTGAAAAAGCAACAACGCAAGGTACCCTGGAATTGGAACTATAAAAAATAACATTGTTCCCAAAGAAGACTTGGAAGCAGCGAAGGAGAGAGGGAAGGGAAAGGATTTGGCGTTTTTTTTTCTTCCCTTCCTTATACTGACACGATTGTACTCCATTTTATGACCTCTTTACCATACTCTTGAAGGGAATCAGCCAGGTGGTTGTTAACTGGATTATGGACTGCGATTGTTAGAAGCCAGTTGAGAAGAAGATCACAAATATGGAGCATAAATACATGCCAGTTGCCAAGCATCCAAATTTGGATCACATGACCATGGAGATTTTTCTTATGGTCGTAAATATGCTTATAAGTCACCTTTTCTTCCTTCCTTCCTTCACTCCTTCCTTCACTTACTTTCTTTCTTTCTCTTTCTTTCTTCTTCCTCCCTTTCTTCCTTCACTCCTTCATTCCTTCCCTCCCTTTTTTATTCCTCTCTTTCTCCCTCATCCTTCCTTCCTTCACTCCCTCATTCCCCTCCCTCTCTCTCTTTCTTTTTTCTTCCACCCTCCATCTCTCTCTCTCTTTCTTTCTTTCTTTCTTTCTTTCTTTCTTTCTTTCTTTCTTTCTTTCTTTCTTTCTTCCACCCTTCCTTCCTTCCACCTTCCTTCTTTCTCTCTGTCTCTCTCCCTCTCCTTCCCTTTCTCTTTCCCCTTCTCCTTTTCTTTCTTTCTTTCTTTCTTTCTTTCTTTCTTTCTTTCTTTCTTTCTTTCTTTCTTTCTTTCTTTCTTTCTTTCTTTCTTTCTTTCTTTCTTCCTTTTCTCTTTCTTTTTTATTTTTACCATCAAAAGTGTTTCCCTCCAGGGTAAAAAAGGAAAAAGAACAACTGTGGTGCAAAGGAGTTTTTATTACGCAATTTGGTTTTGTTATGCTAAATATATCAAAATGAGAGGTAAAAATAATAATAAGTCATTGAATTTGTAAGATGGAAAACGAAGCTATAGATCTCAGGAGGGGAAGGGATATTTTAACCCTGCTCTGTTTCAGTCTGTTCCTTCATCCGATCCAGATAATCAGAGGCAACACAACAAGTGACAGATCAATCTAGTGTTCAAGGGCCTCTTTTGGCACCTTCGACAGATCAAACTGGAGAGCTTGAGTTGCCTTCTGGGGAATTCCTCGTCTTTGTTTTGGATTTTTCTTTCTGTATTCTGTTTCTTTTTGTGTGTGTGGGTCTTGGTGAAGTGAAACCTTTCTTTCTTTCATCCTTCCTTCCTTCCCTCCCCCTCCCTGCCTTCCTCTTTTCATTCTTTCTTTTCTTCCTTCCTTCCCTCCCTCTCCCTTCTTCCCTTCTTCCCTCCCTCCATGCCTCACTCTTCCTTTCCTTCCTCCCTCCCTCCCTTTCCTCCCTCTCCCTTCTTCCCTCCCTCCCTGCCTCCCTCTTTCATTCTTTCTTTCATCCTTCCTTCCTTCCCTCCCTCTCCCTTCTTCCCTCCCTCCCTGCCTCCCTCTTTCAATCTTTCTTTTCTTCCTTCCTTCCTTCCTTCCCTCCCTCTCCCTTCTTCCCTCCCTCCCTCCCTGCCTCCCTCTTCCTTTCCTTCCTCCCTCCCTCCCTCCCCTCCCTCTCCCTCCCTCCCCTCCCTCCCTCACTCTTTCCTTCCTTTCTTCAGCTCCCTCTCTTTCCCCTTCCCCTTCTACTTTTCTTACCTCCTTTTCTCTTTCTTTCTCATCTTTACCATCACAAGCGTTTCCTTCCAAAGTAAAAATAAATAAAAGTGAACCGCTGTGGTCCAAAGGAGATTTTATTATGCAATTCGAACGTATAAAAACGAGAGGTAAAAACCCAATAATTTGCAAGGGGCCAGCGAAGTCTTCCAAAGCTGCCAGAGATCTCGGGAGGGGAAGGGGTGTTTTTCCCCTCCTCCGGTTGGCTCTGTTCCTTCATCCGACCACGGTGGCGATGACCGGCCCATATCGCCTCACGAAACGGCCTACTTTCCTCGCGGCTCTCCTCCAGCGACGCTGGTGATCCGGTTCAGCTGAATCAAGAAGATTTCATGAGATCCACGGTCGGGGGTGCGATTTCCATTCAGGCCCTTCCTTAAAATCCCTTTAGAGCAGCGTTTCCCCCAATTGAAGGCGCTTGGACTTCAACTCCCAGAATGCACGCTGGCTGGGGGATTCTGGGAGTGGCAGCCCAGCCATCTCCATGCGTCCCACTTTGAAAAACTCTGGTCTAAACGCCCCCCAGGCCGACATACTTACATCGTTACGTGTTTCATTCAATCTTGGTGATTCCGGGATAACCAAATAACTTTAGGGAGAAAGATCCGTGGAGGATAAGCAACATTTACACCTGACCCAAAGAGGCCTTTGACAAAACCGGGAACTGGGCTGAAGCTGCCGCATTCTGGCTACGTGTCAGTTTGTCATAGCCCATCTTCTGAACAAGCCACGGATGGCAAGCTTTGATCTCGCCATCAATCGTGGTTTGCAACACTCAGGAGCTGGACGGACAGGGTCCTGAACGCACCCTGGTTTGGTGGAGGCCCGATAGCTCAGCAGTGCGTTCAGCAGGAAAGAGGCTGAAATGCCGGTTAATTTCCAGGATTTGAGGTAGATTTGAGGGGATTGGGACGCAGCTTCTCTCCCAACACACAACGTGACATTGGGTGAAATATGTCGCATTACTCGGCTCTCTCACACTATAGCATCACGTGACGTTATGTTATAAGTCAACATACAGGCAGTTCTCGACTGATGACGGCAACGGAGCCCAGAATTTCTGTTGTTAAGTGAGACAACGGTTAAAAAAAACTTTTGCCTCGTTTAACGACTTTTCTTCCCACGTTTGACGAATGAATCCCTGCAGTTAGTTTCATGGTCGTTAAGTGAACCTGGATTCCCCATTGACTTTCCTTGTCAGCAGGTCGCTAAAGGACCCGCTGGGAGGCTGCGACCATCGTAAATGGGAGTCCGTTGTAAAGCGCCTGGATTTCCCTCACATGATCAAGGGGATCCTGCAGTGGTCGGTCACTAAATGAACCATCGTAAATCGAGGACTGCCCGGGATGCTTTCTACGTTTGAGGAAAAGGAGTTAGAAGCAAAACTCACCTCTTGGTCAATGTCCTCACACTGGACGCTAAGAATCGGGGGTTCCTGTTGCGCCCAGTAGATTCCGGAACAATCTTGGTCCAGCTGTGCGAGACAACACAACAAGGGTCAGGATGCACAAAGGCTGCGTTCCACACACACACACACACACACACACAGGCCTCCCCCCTGTTAGGGCTGGTGGGGCCACGTGGGGCCTGCTCTCTGTGGTCCAAATCCCCCTGCCAGCATGCTTGGACTTCAGTGCCTGTCAGGGAATTATTATTATTATTATTATGGGAGTTGAAGTCCCTGCATTTTAAAATGGCTGAGCTTGAGAAACGCCAGCCTGGACTTATAGAGCCTAAAGTTAAGAGAGTTGTGTGGAGAGCATCTAGTCCAGCCCCCTGCCAATGCAGGAATCCAGGATTATGAACCCCGTTGTTCTCCTGGGAAAAGCACCCAGGGTGTGTGTGTGGGGGGGGGTTGAATGGAAAGGAGGGAGGGAGGCAGAGATAAAGAAAGAGAGAGAGGGACAGACAGACAGACAGACAAGAGAATAGACAGGATAGACAGAGAGGATAACGCTGCATCAGACACTTGGACCTGGTTCAAACACGCCTGGATTCTCCCTGCTTTCTGCCCCTCCCTGGTCAGTGGCCCCCACACTTCGCAAGGGGCTCCTCGTGGCAGGGAACCCCCAAAGCAGTCAAAACAGGAGAGCGTGGCCTGCGCCCCACAGCTCCTCCGCCCCCAGGAGGAAACCGAGGGGGAGAACCAGGCAAGGACGACGGCACAGAGGAGCTCACCCCATCTTCTTTGAAGTCGCACTGGGTCAGGTTTTGGCTCTGCGGCGAGGAGGGACACACCGTCTCCTTGATGGAGAACTTCAGCCCCTGGGGGGTCTTGCTGTCGGGGTCCTGCAGGAAGCAAAGGCGGGGGGCAGAAGAGGACACAAAATGAAACCCCAGAGGATCCCCCCAACCCACAAGGCCTCCGTGGCGGCTTCGCAAGAGCCTCAGCTCCAGGGAGTTTAGATCCCCCTTCCTTCCTCCACGGAAGCCGGGTTTCTCCCACAAAGTGGACTAGAATCCAGGAAATTAGGGAAGCCGTTGCAGGCAAGGGGGGGGGGAGTGTTTCTGGCAATTCTGTCATCACAAGGTTTAAACTGTGAATTTTCCCACAATTTTGCATTCCAAAAGCCCTTCGGTATTGTTTTCTATTATTGGTAAATGGTATCAAACAATACATGGTGGCCTTCTGGGTTGTTTGGGAGGAAGGGAAAGGAAGGGAAGGGAAAAGAAAGGAAAAGAAAGGAAAAGAAAGGAAATCCCCAGGATCCCACCGACCCTCCTTCCCATGGGGCCAAGACCCCTCCCCAATCCCCCCCCCAGGCTCACCCAGTCCGGCTGGGGTTCAGCCTCCAGCAGGCGGAAGGCAAACTCGGAGGGTCCCTGCTGGTTGTAGAGGTCAATGGCTGAGGCGACGACCTGCTGGTGGGTCAGGACCCGGCTCTGGGGGTCTGCGGCAGCCAAGCCCAGGAAAAGCAGAACGGCCCAGGCAGCGGTCATCGCACTCAGGTGCCTTCTCCAAGGGGGAAACCGAGTCTTCTTGCTGGCCCAGCCTGGAAAGGCCGCTTGGGGCTGCCCTATTTATAGCCCCAGGTAGGTGGGGGTAACAGGTGGCTTCCTCCCATCGCCCCCTCCCCCCAGGAGAGGGAAATGTGGGTTTGGTGTCCAACCGACAGAGAGGGGGAGAAGACGGTTGGAGGAGCCCTGTCGAAATCCCTCTTGTGCAACAGAGCATTTGGGGAAGCTTCGGGGGTCTCTGGGTTAGGGGGGGAGAAAACCCACTGGAATGAGGCAGCCAAATCCACCCATCAGTTGGAAGAAGCTGAGTGGGAGGGTTTAGATCAGGTTTATGGTTTCTGCTATTTGGAGTTTGTTTTCTTTGGGGTAACATCTCTCGTTCTCTCTGTTTCTCTCTCTCCCTCATCTATCTATCTATCCATCTATCTTTATTATTTTTACAAATAACTCAAGACTGAACATATCCAACACAATTTCCTCCTCTTTTCTCTCTTCAGAACACCATCCCTGCGAGGTGAGTGGGTCTGAGAGAGTGAAAGTCACCCCGCTGGCTTTCCTGCCTAAGCCTTGACTATAACTCCCGGTCTCCTACTGATTGGCACAAAGTCAGCCAAATGCTTTTCATGCGGAAAGCAGGACTAGAACTCACCAAATAAAGTCATAACTAGTAGCCAGCACATGTTTGTAAAAACAGATCACACCAAGCCAATCTTATTTCATTCTGTGACAAAGGGACTAAATTAGTAGACCAGCGAAATGCTGAGGACGTAATAGACTTAGACTCCAGTAAGGCGTTCGACACAGTAGCCCACAACCAATTTCTGGGTAAGCTGGGAAAATGGAGGATAGTGATTGGCACAAAGTCACCCAAATGCCTATCGTGCTGAAGGCAGGACTAGAACTCCCCGTCTCCTGGTAATTCACCAGCCGGCTCTCCTTCCTAAGGAGGGTCTCGAACTCACCAAATAAAGTCATCACTAGTAGCCAGCACAGGTTTGTTAAAAATAAATCATGCCGAATCAGTCTTGTTTAATTCTTTGATAAAGGGACTAAATTAGCAGAAATGCTGTGGACGTAATAGACTTAGACTTAATTCTTTGATAAAGGGACTAAATTAGCAGAAATGCTGTGGACGTAGTATACTTAGACTCCAGTAAGGTGTTCGACACAGTAGACCACAACTAATTTCTGGGTAAGCTGGGAAAACCTGTGATAGGCAGCATCACCACCTGATGGAGAGTAGCTGGCTGACAAACCGTACTCAACAAGTAGTCCTTAACGGTAGTACTTCTACACGGAGGGAAGTAAGCAGTGGGGTGCCACAAGGCTCCGTCTTAGGCCCAGGGCTCTTCAATATCCTGATAAATGACTTGGATGAGGGATTACAGACTAATATACCTGTTGCACAGAATGTCAGGTACATATGGAAACGTACCACTAGTTTTTTTTTTCATAACTTCTTGTTTAAGGATTATTCTTTATATTATTCATGTTGTTTTGTATTCTTCTATGGACTGCACCAATAGAGACAATAAAGGCTTTGAACCAGGGGTGGGATTCAAATTTTTTAACAACCGGTTATGTGGGCATGGCTTAGGTTGTGGACATGGCTTGGTGGTCATGTGACTGGCTGGGCGTGGCCAACTCCACATCACTCACATCGAGGCATGCATCTCCTCGCCTGGCCTCTCATGACTGTGGGGATGCTGCAACAGTCGTAAGTCTGAAAAATGGTCATAAGTCACTTTTTTCAGTGCCATTGTAACTTTGAATGGTCACTCCACACAAGCAAAGTACCAGCAAAGGAGGGGGAAAAAACTCCAGAGAAGTTCCTGAGACAGGAAGTCCAGTCCTGCCAAGAATGTAATAAGAGTTAATGGAGAGGCAGTTTCTGTAAGCAACACCAGAATGTTTCCTTCCGGCCTTCCTTACAGGATTAGCCTAGTAATTTCTTCTAACAACCGGTTCTCCAAACTGCTTAGAATGTTAACAGCCGGTTCTAGAGAATAGGTGCGAACTGGTAGAATCCCACCCCTGATCTGAACTTATTAGAAAGGGAACACAACAAAATTGCAGATGACAGTAAGCTGGCAGGAATAGCCAACTCCCAAAAGACAAGCTCAGGATCCAAAAAAGATCTTGACAGACTTAAACAATGGGCCCAATGATCCAACGACATGACCTTTAATTTGGAGAAAAGCAAGGTTTTACACACCTGGGCAGGAAAAACCAAAGGTACAAGTACAGATCAGGCGAAACCTGGCTCAAAATCAGTCGCTGTGAGAGGGACCTTGGGGTCCTAGTGGACAATCACTTGTACAGGAAGTCCTTGACTTACAACAGTTCATTTAGTGACTGTTTAAAGTTACAACGACATTGAAAAAAGTGACTTATGACCGTTTTTCACAGTGATGGCCTTTGCAACATCCCCATCAACATGTGATTGAAATTCAGGTGCTTGGCAAGTTATGACCGTTGCTGTGTCCCCGGAGCGGGGTGTGTGTGTCAGGTGATCCCCTTTTGCGACCTTCTGACAAGCAAAGTTGATGGGAAAGCCGGATTCACTTAATGACCGGGTTACTAATTTATCAACTGCAGAGATTCGCTTAACAACTGTGGCGAGAAAGGTCGTAAAAAGGTTCTAAACTCACTTAAACAATGTCTCGCTTAGCAACATAAATTTGGGGCTCTATTGTGGTCGTAAGTCGAGGACCACCTGTATATGAGCCAGGCAGTGTGCTGCAGCAGCCAAAAAAGCTAGTGCCATCCTGGGTCGTATAAGCAGAGGCACAGAATCAAGATCACGTGAAGAATTAGTGCTGCTCTGTAAATCCCTAGCAAGGCCATACACATACGGGAATCCTGCAGACATTTTTGGTCACCGCAAAGAAGAGCAACGAAGACGATCCAAGACCTCGAGGCTAAAACACAGGAAGAACAGCTGCAGGATTTGGGGGTGGCATCATGAGAGCAGGATTTCAGGATTGGAAGGTCTGCCACAAAGACGAGGGAGTCAAGCTATTCTCCAAAGCAGAGGCCGCCAACCTTTTGGGATCTCAGGGACCACCAAACTCATAATTTCAAATCCCGCGGACCACTACTATGAATTTTGGCTGACGGTGACTTGCTGGTGCTGGTGGGAAAGTCGGTCCCACATTCCAGAACTGCAGGAGTCACAGGACTGGCCCTTTGGGTCGTCCCGGAGCAGCTGCTCCTCCACCTACGTGCACCGGCCTGCCCTGGACTGGAGGAGCTGCTCCGGGATGACCACTCCGGTGACTCCTGCAGCTCTGGAATATGGGACCGACTTTCCCACCAACGTCAGTAAGCCACCCCGGGCGGATTTCCCTCCCCCATTGGTCGTTCTCCATTTGAGCAGAGGGCTGGACTAGAGGACCTCCAAGGTCCCTTCCAGCTCTATTCTATTCTATCTCCTGGTGATTGGCCCAAGATGGCTTTTGTGCCTAAGGCGGAACTAGAACTCCCAGTCTCCTGGTCAAAAGTCTCCCAGCCATCTTTCACGGCTAAAGCGGGATTAGAATTCACCGTCTCTTGTTTCCATCTCTCCCTATTTTATCTAGTCTTTAAAAAAAATATTTTAACATTTTTTATTCTTTATGTTGAATCTTTTAATGTTTGAAGATTCCTCTTGTTTTACCTTGTGAGCCATTCAGAGTCGCTTAACAGGCAATGGGGACCATTACATATTCAGGAAATAAACATATAAATATGGTTGAAATGTTTTTTTTTAAATTTGTTTTCTTGCAAGCCGTCTACGGTGGCTATACAGGTAGTCCTTGACATACAACAGTTCATTTAGTGATGGTTTGAAGTTACAACTGCATCGAAGTGACATGACTGTTTTTCACACTTACGACCGTTGCATGATCCCCATGGCCACATGATCAGAATTTGTATTTATGATGGTCGCAGTGTCCCGTGATCCTCTTTTGCAATGAGGAGGCGAGATTCACGTAACAAGCATGTTAACTAACAACTGCAAGGATTCGCTTAACAACAGAAAGGTCGTACAATGGAACAAAACTCAGCTACAGAAATATTGGACACAATTGTGGTCATAAGTCGAGGACCGCCTCTATAAAGTGAACCGATCGATGCATCCATCAATCAATGGGACGGAAAAAGAGGTTTGCTGACCTGGGAAGAGGAAATTTACTTTTTCTTTTAATACGTCAGAAATCTGCCATTTACTGTTTGAAATTCTTTGCTTTGCTTTGGCTTGAGAGCAGGGAAGCTTCTAAAAATGTCAAAGGCATATAATTTTATTTCCTGATCTTACCTAGGACAGCGGGCCTCAGACAGAGTTAAATGCCGTATTTTAAAGCAGGCAAGGTGAAAATAATCAGTTGACCAATTAAAAAGTTGACTCTGGTTTTCATCAGTTTTCCAACCTATTTGCTGCCCTGCAGGAAAATTCTGATGATCCTTTCCAGTTTTTCAAGATTTATTGATTTATTCTCCCTATTTATCTTGTGACTTTACCTGCCTGGTTGCTTGTGGCAAAATCTCCTTAATCTTAAACGCAGCAAGGCAGCGTTTCTCTGCTTTAGCAATTTTAAGATGCACTTCCACTCCCAGAATCCCCCAGCCAGGATGGGGAATTCATCCAATTTGCTAGATAGCTCATTTGTCATTATTGTCAATATTCATTTTTAACATCAAATAGACCAGGATCAGACTGGACACCAGGATGAGTTAGCTTTTCTTTGGAGAGACTTCTAAATCTTTCCAGAATAACGAATAAAATTAAATTAAAAAGCATTTAACTCCCTGGAAGAGCTGAGAAAGGCAGGTCACCCCTCAATGTGTGGAGTGTAACTTTTGGGCTTTCTTGACATGAGATCTCTTCAGAGGACCACAAGTGGAAATCCAGCCGATCCTTTCCACTCACAGACCCCTGAAGAATGCAAAGAATAATCAAACCCTCCATTTCATCACCTCCAGGCAAAATCTGTGTGGGATTAGAGATTTTTTAGGGGGCGGGAAAGGGACCCTCAAGGACAATCATGCTCTACTCAACCCCCCAGATTTTGCGGGGGGGGGGCATCTTGAGATCTACCTGGAGTGTGGAGGACACCACCTCCCAATTGGTTGAAGTGCTGGAGAAACCACTTCCTAACAGTTGGCCCAGGAGGCATCTGAAGAAGTTCCCCAAATAAGTGCCAAGTCAGCCAACGGTGGGCAGGGATCCTGCGGTGGAGCCTTCCCCCATTTCTTTCCTTGAAGGAGAAAGACCCCCAGATCCCACCTCCCCAAAGACCCACCTACCCTCAAACGGTTTCCTCTCCAGGTGCCACACACGGGCTGTTAGACTTGTGTCACTCACTGCTCCGGCAGTAGAGCGGCCATACCAACCTCTTACGCACCCAGCACCGGCATTCGTGCAATGTGAGTGGGACTGTTCTCCTCCTATGCCCCCAATCTCTTGTAAATCCTTGTTGTTGAAGAGTAGGGGGCCTTGGGGCACCCCACTTTTGAAGAAGAGATTGGACTGGAATAGTGTAGGGCTTCCTATTTGAGCACGGGGTTGGACTAGAAGTCCTCCAGGGTGCCTCCCAACCCTCTCATTCCATGGTTCTGCTTGGGCGGGGGTGGACTAGATGACCTCCTAGGCTCCTTCCAACTCTGTTATTCCGTAATTCTTTTTTTTTTTTAAATATATTCATTTTTGATTGTTTACGTTTCCTTAGCGCTTAATAAACATCGTGTTGTCTGGGTTATTAAATTGCTGAACAGTACGGTTTGCCTTCTTAATCTCCAGCTCTTTTTTCCAACCACTGCTAAAATAAAGTCCATGTTTGATAATGTTCTGTGCCTTCTTTCTGTTTAATCTTCAGCCCTTTCAGTCTGTCCTTTTCGGCACAAACCAGTATCTTCCCAATTATTTCTTCGTCTCGCTGTGTTTCTTCATTTTTCCAGTATTGTGCAACTATAACCCTTGCTGCTGTTAACACATGCAATATTAAACATATACTTTGCTAATCAAGTTCTTCTGATGTTATATCTAATAAAAACAGTTTAGGTTTAAAATCTACATGTTTTCCTATCATCTTTTCTAATCACTTCTGTATTTTTCCTCTTTTTTTTTTTCTTCAACAGAGGTCCACCACAAATGATAAAATGGGCCTGTTTTTTTGGTTACATTTCCATATATGTAACCAAATCTTATATGGTGGGCATGTAGGAAAGCAAGAAAACATTGGATGAAAATACACATAAGGCTAGAAAAGATGATTAAGCAGCATATAGGTTTAAAGCCAGAAATATTTTTGTTAGGTATAATACCAGAAAGCTATGATAAAGGAGCTGCATGCTTAATGCTCCTTGCCCTGATAGCAGCGATAATTGTATTTTCGCAACATTGGAAAAATGAGAAGACCCCACCCGATGACAATATAATTCAGAAAATATTGGACTGTGCAGAGATGGATAGATTGACATTGAAAATAAAAGATAAAAGAGATACAGAGTACTATTCAAGGTGGACTAGGTTTTATCACTGGTTAGGGATAAGAGGTAGAAGTTACATGAAGAAAGATTATTGTTATGTATAAGTAAAATATGAATATTGTTTATAAGTATTCTAGTACAATTAATATGATCATAAATTAGATAATATAATGACAATATTGTTATAATTAAGTGTATTATTATTATTATTATTATTATTATTATTATTATTATTATTATTATTATTATTATTATTATTATTATTATTATTATTGGTATATTTGTTATTTTCTCCTTTTGTAAAATGATGTGCCTGGACAATACACTGTCTTCAAAATATTTATATATAAATAAAAAACTTAACTTAAAAAAAGCATTCTGGTGAGGGAATTCTGAGAGTTGAAGTTTGGGAAACAAATAAACAAAAGATGGATGGATGGATGGATAAATAGATAAGAAAGAGAGAAACAGAGAGAATGAGAGATGTTAAAGAAAACAAACTCCAAACAAGAACAACAGAAACCATAAGGCTGATCTAAACCTTCCAACTGATGGGCTGCCTTGGCTGTTCCATTCCAGCGAGTTTTCTCCCCCAAAACAGAGGACCCCCCACATCCCCTAACCCAGAGACCCCCGAAGCTTCCCCAAATGCCCTGTTGCACAAGAGGGATTTCGACAGGGCTCCTCCAACCGTCTTCTCCCCCCTCTCTGTCGGTTGGACACCAAACCCACATTTCCCTCTCCTGGGGGGGGGAGGGGGGGCGATGGGAGGAAGCCACCTGTTACCCCCACCTACCTGGGGCTATAAATAGGGCAGCCCCAAGCGGCCTTTCCAGGCTGGGCCAGCAAGAAGACTCGGTTTCCCCCTTGGAGAAGGCACCTGAGCGCGATGACCGCTGCCTGGGCCGTTCTGCTCTTCCTGGGCTTGGCTGCCGCAGCCCCCCAGAGCCGGGTCCTGACCCACCAGCAGGTCGTCGCCTCAGCCATTGACCTCTACAACCAGCAGGGACCCTCCGAGTTTGCCTTCCGCCTGCTGGAGGCTGAACCCCAGCCGGACTGGGTGAGCCTGGGGGGGGATTGGGGAGGGGTCTTGGCCCCATGGGAAGGAGGGTCGGTGGGATCCTGGGCATTTCCTTTCTTTTCCTTTCTTTTTTCTTTTCCCTTCCCTTCCTTTCCCTTCCTCCCAAACGACCCAAAAGGCCACCATGTATTGTTTGATACCATTTACCAATAACAGAAAACAATACGGAAGGACTTTTGGAATGCAAAATTGTGGGAAAATTCACCGTTTAAACCTTGTGATGACAGAATTGCCGGAAACGCTCCCCCCTTGCCTGCAACGGCTTCCCTAATTTCCTGGATTCTAGTCCACTTTGTGGGGAGAAACCCGGCTTCCGTGGAGGAAGGAAGGGGGATCTAAACTCCCTGGAGCTGAGGCTCTTGCGAAGCCGCCACGGAGGCCTTGTGGGTTGGGGGGGATCCTCTGGGGTTTCACTTTGTGTCCTCTTCTGCCCCCCGCCTTTGCTTCCTGCAGGACCCCAACAGCAAGACCCCCAGGGGCTGAAGTTCTCCATCAAGGAGACGGTGTGTCCCTCCTCGCCGCAGAGCCAAAACCTGACCCAGTGCGACTTCAAAGAAGATGGGGTGAGCTCCTCTGTGCCGTCGTCCTTGCCTGGTTCTCCCCCTCGGTTTCCTCCTGGGGGCGGAGGAGCTGTGGGGGCGCAGGGCAAGCTCTCCTGTTTTGACTGCTTTGGGGGTTCCCTGCCCTGAGGAGCCCCTTGCGAAGTGTGGGGGCCACTGACCAGGGAGGGGCAGAAAGCAGGGAGAATCCAGGCGTGTTTG
The DNA here is from genome assembly GCF_049901735.1 of Notechis scutatus. NCBI lineage: Eukaryota > Metazoa > Chordata > Lepidosauria > Squamata > Elapidae > Notechis > Notechis scutatus. Next base: position 1,536,397 of record NC_142025.1, on the reverse strand, counting down.
AACCAGGTCCAAGAGTCTGATGCAGCGTTATCCTCTCTGTCTATCCTGTCGATTCTCTTGTCTGTCTGTCTGTCTGTCCCTCTCTCTCTTTCTTTATCTCTGCCTCCCTCCCTCCTTTCCATTCAATCTCCCCCCCCCCACACACACACCCTGGGTTCTTTTCCCAGGAGAACAACGGGGTTCATAATCCTGGATTCCTGCATTGGCAGGGGGCTGGACTAGATGCTCTCCACACAACTCTCTTAACTTTAGGCTCTATAAGTCCAGGCTGGCGTTTCTCAACCTCAGCCATTTTAAAATGAAGGGACTTCAACTCCAATAATAATAATAATAATAATAATAATAATAATAATAATAATAATAATAATAATAATTCCCTGACAGGCACTGAAGTCCAAGCATGCTGGCAGGGGGATTTGGACCACAGAGAGCAGGCCCCACGTGGCCCCACCGGCCCTAACAGGGCGGAGGACCTGGACCCCATGGCCCCGTGGCCCCCTTGCCCCCTTTCCTCCCCTCTGGGGGAGGCTCCCCCATGGCCTGTGTGTGTGTGTGTGTGTGTGTGTGGAGCGCAGCCTTTGTGTGTCCTGACCCTTGTCGTGTTGTCTCGCACAGCTGGACCAAGATTGTTCCGGAATCTACTGGGCGCAACAGGAACCCCCGATTCTTAGCGTCCAGTGTGAGGACATTGACCAAGAGGTGAGTTTTGCTTCTAACTCCTTTTCCTCAAACGTAGAAAGCATCCCGGGCAGTCCTTGATTTACGATGGTTCATTTAGTGACCGACCGCTGCAGGATCCCCTTGGTCATGTGAGGAGAATCCAGGCGCTTTACAACGGACTCCCATTTACGATGGTCGCAGCCTCCCGGCGGGTCCCTTTGGCGACCTGCTGACAAGGAAAGTCAATGGGGAATCCAGGTTCACTTAACGACCATGAAACTAACTGCAGGGATTCATTCGTCAAACGTGGGAAGAAAAGTCGTTAAACGAGGCAAAAGTTTTTTTAACCGTTGTCTCACTTAACAACAGAAATTCTGGGCTCCGTTGCCGTCATCAGTCGAGAACTGCCTGTATGTTGACTTATAACGTCACGTGATGCTATAGTGTGAGAGAGCCGAGTAATGCGACATATTTCACCCAATGTCACGTTGTGTGTTGGGAGAGAAGCTGCGTCCCAATCACCTCAAATCTACCTCAAATCCTGGAAATTAATCGGCATTTCAGCCTCTTTCCTGCTGAACGCACTGCTGAGCCATTGGGCCTCCACGAAACCAGGGTGCGTTCAGGACCCTGTCCGTCCAGCTCCTGAGTGTTGCAAACCACGATTGATGGCGAGATCAAAGCTTGCCATCCGTGGCTTGTTCAGAAGATGGGCTATAACAAACCGACACGTGGCCAGAATGCCACAGCCTCAGCCCAGTTCCCAGTTCTGTCAAAGGCCTCTTTGGGTCAGGTGTAAATGTTGTTTATCCTCCACGGATCTTTCTCCCTAAAGTTATTTGGTTATCCCGGAATCACCAAGATTGAATGAAACACGTAACGATGTAAGTATGTCGGCCTGGGGGCGTTTAGACCAGAGTTTTTCAAAGTGGGACGCAGGGAGATGGCTGGGCTGCCACTCCCAGAATCCCCCAGCCAGCGTGCATTCTGGGAGTTGAAGTCCAGGCGCCTTCAATTGGGGGAAACGCTGCTCTAAAGGGATTTTGAGGAAGGGCCTGAATGGAAATCGTCCCCCCCCCCCCGATGGTGGATCTCATGAAATCTTCTTGATTCAGCTGAACCGGATCACCAGACGTCGCTGGAGGAGAGCCGCGAGGAAAGTAGGCCGTTTCGTGAGGCGATATGGGCCGGTCATCGCCACCGTGGTCGGATGAAGGAACAGAGCCAACCGGAGGAGGGGAAAAACACCCCTTCCCCTCCCGAGATCTCTGGCAGCTTCGCTTTGGAAGACTTCGCTGGCCCCTTGCAAATTATTGGGGTTTTTTTTTTACCTCTCGTTTTTATACGTTCCGAATTGCATAATAAAATCTCCTTTGGACCACAGCGGTTCACTTTTATTTATTTTTTACTTTGGAAGGAAACGCTTGTGATGGTAAAGATGAGAAAGAAAGAGAAAAGGAGGTAAGAAAAGTAGAAGGGGGAAGGGGAAAGAGAGAGAGCTGAAGAAAGGAAGGAAGGAAAGAGGGAGGGAGGGAGGGAGGAAAGGAAGAGTGAGGCAGGGAGGGAGGGAGGGAAGGAAGAAGGGAGAGGGAGGAAAGGAAGGAAGGAACAAAAGAAAGAATGAAAGAGGGAGGCAGGGAGGGAGGGAAGGAAGGAACGATGAAAGAAAGAAAGGTTTCACTTCACCAAGACCCACAAAAAAGAAACAGAATACAGAAAGAAAAATCCAAAACAAAGACGAGGAATTCCCCATTTCCTTCGCAGCAAATATAAATCTTAATTCCAAAGTCAGCAGAGCTCCTTCCTTGCTTTTCCCCGGGGTTTTTTCTAACCCTCCAAACCCACAAATCCTTCCTGCATTTGCTCCGGTTTTTTTGGGTGAGGGGGGAAGACTTGCAGTTGGTCGTAATTCTGGATCTGCTTTTTCCTCCCGATCAAAGAACCAGCCATCTCTGCTGCTGACCTGAAGGGGAATCAAAAACAAAATTAGAAAGAAGGGGCAAATTCAGAACTTTGACTTACAACCGTTCATTTAGTGACCGTTTGAAGTTTCAATGGCACTGAAAACAGGGATCCTTTTTCACACTTAATGACCGTCGCAGCATCTCCATGGTCATAGAATCAAAATTCAGACATTTGGCAACCAGCTCGTATTTATGACCGTTGCAGGGTCCAGGGATCTCCTCATTGTGACCTTCTGACCGGCAAAGTCAACGGGGAAGCCGGATTCACTTAGCAACCATGTGACTAACTTCACAACGGCAGTGATTCGCTTTACAACGGTGGTGAGAGAGGTCATAAAACGGACCAAGACTCTCTTAACAACTGTCTCGCTTAGCAATGGAAATTTTGGACTCAATTTGTGGCCGTTAAGTTGAGGACAACCTGTATTTGAGGGACATTGGATTGATCAGTTGCCCATGTGGGAGGTATAGGGTGCTCTGTTTGAGCAGGGGGCCGGACTAGATGACCTCAGGGGTCCCTTCCAACTGAATTAATCTGCAAGGTCAAAGTTTTGGTTGTATTCTCTTGCTGAAAATATGATTGGCCCGCACAGTTTCTGAGAAACCACAACACACACACACACATACATACACACAGAGGTCACACTTGACTGGGCAAAAATGCACAATTGGGTTGCTGCACAATTACACACTCCACTGATTTTCAGAAGTGACAGATGAGGAGCCCAGGGAGGCGGGTGGGTGCGGCTCGATCCTTTATGGGAAAATATTTTTACTCCGGTGTGAAGTGGGTGTCTGGCCAGGGCTTGGAGGGAGGGAGGGAGGGAGGGAGGGACTGTCACCGTTGTGGGTCAAACGTGTAGAGGATTTGGGTGGGCTGCAGCTTTGGGGTGACGCTGCCCCCCCAAAATCCGCCTCCTGCTAAAATGTAAGTAGCTAAAATCAGGAGTCTTCTTCAACCCCTCGGTTGGCCTACCTTCACTGGCTGGTGTTGGTCGGGGCTGAAAAGTGCAGCTTGTAGTTGGTCTTCGGGGCGTGCTGAGATTGGGGGTGATTGACAGTAGTCATTCACAGATTTGGCAACTTTAAGACATGTGGACTTCAGTCCGCAGAATGTCCCAGCTAGCACGACTGGACTTCAGCTCCCAGAAGTCTCCAGTCACCATGGTTGGACTTCAGCAATTGATTCCTTAACCCCCCTCTCCTCCTCCTCCTCCTCCTCCTCCTCCTCTTCCTCCTCCTCCTCCTCCTCTTCATCACCCTCCTCCCTTCTAGCACTGGTGATGTTACCTAGTGCCCTAAATTAAAATGGGCTCCATCCAGGACAGAAGTTGAAGGCCAACCGGGGGATTTTGGGCCAGTCCTTCTCTCTCAGCCCAGCCCACCTCACAGGGCTGTTGTTGTGGTGGAAATGGGGGGGGGAGGAAAGAGCATTAGCTGCCTTGAACGATTTATAAAAACCGTGGAGGTGAAACAAGGAAGCCCCCAGAAAAGGCAGGTGATGCCCTGGGACACAGTTTCAAGAGTTTCCAGATTCTGCTCGGTCCTAACCAGGTGCTGCTCCTCCCTGTTGCACTTCCCAGCCCAACCGACACGGAGTTGTGACTTCCCTGTTTTGTGGGGACTTTCCTCCCCCCCCCCCCCGAAGTTCAGGTGACTCAGCCCCTCCTCCTCCTCTCTGGAGTCCTTCGAAGGGCGTTATGGCAATAAGAGGGGGCAAACCGATCACGTTTGGGCCTTGCACAATCGGCGTCCTTTGCACAACTGTTTGGTGCCACACGCGACAATGCCTCCATTGCCAAGGCCGGGCTATGAGGCCCCTTAATCGGGGGAGACTTGATGGCGGGCACATCTGATCTTTGGAAGAGCCACAAATTGAAGTCTACATGAATTGAAGTTGCTAAATTAGAGAAATGTCTGTCTGTCTGTCTATCATCATTCTCTCTCCCTCCCTCTCTCCCTCCCTCTCTCTCACACACACATACACACGCATATCTATCTATCTATCTATCTATCTATCTATCTATCTATCTATCTATCTATCTATCTATCTATCTATCTATCTATCTATCTATCTATCTATCCTTCTATCCATCCATCTATCTATCTATCTATCTATCTATCTATCTATCTATCTATCTATCTATCTATCTATCTATCTATCTATCTATCTATCTATCTATCCTTCTATCTATCTACCTTCTATCTATCTATCTATCTATCTATCTATCTATCTACCTTCTATCTATCTATCTATCTATCTATCTATCTATCTATCTATCTATCTATCTATCTATCTATCTATTTATCTATCCTCTCTCTCTACCTACCTACATACTTCTACTTATCTTTCTCTTTTCTCTCTCTCTTTCTCTCTATTTGTCTGTCTGTCTGTCTCTATCTATCTATCTATTATCTCCTTCCTTCCTTCCTTCCTTCCTTCCTTCCTTCCTTCCTTCCTTCCTTCCTTCCTTCCTTCCTTCCTTCCTTCCTTCCTCTTTCAATTATGATTGTGAGTCCAAGACTACCTGTAATGGATGCCTAGTCTAGTGAAAAGGACTATGGGGGACAGGATAGCAGTCTGCCAGTATTTGAGGGTCTGCCCCACAGAAGAGGAAGGGGCCAACTTATTCTCCAGACCTCCTGAAGGCAGGAAAAGAAACAATGGATGGAAACTAATCAAGGAGAGAAGCAACATGGAATTAAGGAGAAACTTCCTAACAGTGAGAATAATTAAACGGTGGAACCGCTTGCAACCAGAAGCTGTGGGTGCTTCATCCCTGGTGGTCTTCAAGGAAAGACTCGATAGCTCTTTGTCTGGAATGATATCGCTCAAGCAAGGGTTGGATTGGAAGACCTCCAAGGTCCCTTCCAGCCCTAGGATTCTATGTCCTAAAAATCAGACAGCCCTTCATCCGGGATTGCATAGGGCAAGGGTCTCCAAACTTGGTGACTTTAAGGCTTGTGGACTTCAACTCCCAGAATTCCACAGTCAGCATGGCTGCCTGAGGAATTCAGGGAGTTGAAGCTCACAAGTTTTAAACTGGCCAAGGTTGAGGGTCCCAGGTATAGAGCCTCCTGCTGGAGCAGTGGATTGAAGACCCCCAAGGTGGCCTCCAAACCCAAACCCCACGGTTCCTTGTTCTACAAACTTCAGACAGGTGGAGAATTTGGGAGAGGTGTTCAGTCCAAAAACTCCACTGGGCGAAATAGCCCATTTTAAGAGGCAGAGGTGGGCAGAGCAGCAGACGAAAGCATAGGACGGATGCCATCGCCGGAACCACCCTGGTTGTCCCTTGTCGTGTAGGGTGCCAAAAAAGGAAGATCCCATGCCAGGTTGTTTAACGGGGATGAAAGGTCTCCTACTCTGAGGTTACGCCTTGGCAATGATCCCCAGCCTTTGTGAATGGGGGAAACGGCGGTTGATTGTAACCTACACCAACCTCTTTCCATGGGTCTGCCAGGTGCAGAGCCCGTTTCCTTCTCCTCCGGTTTCCCACCTGAACAAAACGGTTCCTGATTGGTCCTCCTTTGTCTCGGCCCCCTTCCCAAGAAGAAGGAGCGTCCCTTCTGCAGGAAGGACCTCGGAGAATTCAATGGGGGGAAAACCCCTGGCCGTCCGCCAGCGGCTGGACAATCTGTGTAGCAGGACATAAAAGGAGGCCTCCTGGTCCTCAGGACCCCATCAGCCGTGGACCTCCATAGCAGAAGAACCAAGGATGGAAGGGTTCTTGTGGAAGGCCCTGCTGCTGGTTGGGGTTCTGTCAGTCTCTGGGCGCCCCCACCTACCCCACAATCCGTTGACTTATGACGAGGCCCTACGTCTCGGAGTGGAGATCTACAATAAGAAAGCCAGGGAAGACTCCCTCTACCGTCTCCTGGAGGACGTTCCTCAGCCTGAATGGGTATGGAGTCCTGGCAGTGGGTGGGGTGGCCTGAGATGGGGATGATGAAGGTGAGGATGATGATGATGAAGAAGAAGCTGAGGAGGAGGAGGATGCTGGGATGATGAAGGTGATGGAGATGAGGATGATGTGGGGATGAAGAAGGTGAAGGTGATGGGGGTGAGGATGAAGGTGATGGTGAAATTGAGGAGGATGAGGAAGATGGGGATGACAAAGGTGATGAGGATGATGAAGATGTGGATGATGAAGATGAAGGGGATGAGGAAGTTGAGGATGATGAAGATGTGGATGATGAAGATGAAGGGGATGGGGATGATGGGGATGATGAAGATGAAGGGGATGGGGATGAGGATGATGGGGATGATGAAGATGAAGGGGATGAGGAAGTTGAGGATGATGAAGATGTGGATGATGAAGATGAAGGGGATGGGGATGAGGATGATGGGGATGATGAAGAGGAAGGGGATGAGGAAGTTGAGGATGATGAAGATGTGGATGATGAAGATGAAGGGGATGGGGATGAGGATGATGGGGATGATGAAGAGGAAGGGGATGAGGAAGTTGAGGATGAGGATGATGGGGATGATGAAGAGGAAGGGGATGGGGATGAGGTTGAAAGTGATGAGGAAGTTGAGGAGGATGAGGAAGATGTGGATGATGAAGGTGAAGATGAAGGTGATGGGGATGAAGAGGATGGGGATGATGAAGTTGAGGAGGATGGGAATGTTGAAGGTGAGGGTGAGGATGATGGTGAGGAGAAGGAAGATGAAATTGAAGATGATGATGAAGGTGAGGATGGTGAGGAGGAGGATGGTGATAATCATGAAGTTTGCGGTGAAGATGATGACAATATGTGTGGTCTACCTTCCCTCAGAAGTCAAAGGCAGCAAACCCAACTTCCCCATCTCCCTTCTTCTCCTGGCCTGAGAAGTAGGGTAGGCAGAGAAAGAGAGAGAGAGAGAGAGAGAGAGAGGAGAGGAGATGCCCCAAGTCCCCCTAGAAGCTCCTGGGTCTGAGATGGTTTCTGTAGCTCCTGGTCCAGCACCTTCCATACTACACCCAAGGAGCTACTCACCTCAAAGAGTGTTCGAGACACAGTAGAGTTTCATGAGCTCCTGGCACCTGGGACATTCTTTGAAAACAATTCTTCCTGCATCCTTCAGGAAAGGACACCCCCCCTGGTAGGTTTTCCCAAGCGAGGCTAAAAGCTGAGATGTCCTAACCCTGAGTTGGGAGGGCTATTTCAGGCCCTGGGTCCCCTCCCTCCTGGCCCATCGCTTTGGGGATCACTTCTGAGACTACAGGGGGGCTAGCTGAAAAAGAGAGACCCACCCACCCTGTCCTCCTAGCATGGAGATCTCCAAAAAAGTCTCCATCTGTGGTCCACCAGGATGATAGGCGTGAAACCCAGAACTTCTAGAACTGGCGTGGAGCCTCCTCTGCAGCCACTTGCAAGTTCAGAAAGGATCCCCCGAAGGATTCCCAGCGGAGAAGGCCTTCAAACTAGCCATTCGGTTTTGCCGTGTCTCGTTCCAGGATCCCTATTCCGAAAGCAACCAAGAGCTGAACTTCACCATCAAGGAGACGGTGTGCCCGGCGGAAGAAGAGTTTTCCATGGAGGAATGCGACTTCAAAGAAAACGGGGTGAGGGATCGATACCCGGGCTGGTCGGGTGATGTAGGGTAGATGGAGACCTCCGTAGGGCCTTCTTGGCAGGGGTGAAACGGGAGCTCCCTCCCCGTTGGGTTGAAGAAAGACCTCTTCAACTTCTTCTCCCTTTGTCTTGAGGGACGTCTTCTTCTCGGTTCTCCAAGCCAACCCGGCTCCATGGATGGGGGAGCAACCCAACACCTGAACCCTTCCATGGTTATTTCCTACTCTCCTAAAGTGCACGTGGAGAGACGGAGGGTCAACCAGCTTAGATTGTCCAAGGCTGCCCTGGAAGCAACCAAGACTGCAAGATTCCTCCTCCCTAGGGAAGCGAATGATGCTCTCTATGGGATCGGTTCTTGATTCTCACCACGCTTTTCTCTCCTCCACAGCTGGTCAGGAAATGCACGGGCTACTATTTCTTGGAGGAGAGGCCCCCAGTGGCTGTTCTCACCTGTGACACCGTGGTGGGAACAGCGAGGGAAGAGGAGAAGGAGGAGGAGAAGGTAAGAAGGAGGTGTGGTGGCTCCCAGGATGGTCTTGAAACCTAAGAAGGAGGGTCGGACCATTTGCCAGGTGGGAGGAGACCCCATCTCAGTTGAGAGATTGGACAGCGATATGTCCGAAATGTTCTAGGGTTTCCTGTGGGTTGGACTAGAAGACCTCCAGGGTCCCCTCCAACGCTGTTATTCAGAGAAGGAGTGGAGAGATTCCTGCTACAGCAGGGGGTTGGGCTAGAAGACCTCCAAGCTCCCTCTAACTCTGTAATTCTGAGGAGGAGGAGGAGGAGGAGGAGCAGGAGGGGAGAAGAGAGGATTTCCTGCTAGAGCAGAGGGTTGGACTAGATGACCTCCAAGGTCCCCTCCAACTCTGTTATTCGGAGGAGGAGGGGGAGGAGGAAAGAGGGTTTCCTGCTGGGAGCAGGGGTGGGGGGTGGTGGACTACATGACCTCGAAGGCCCCCTACAACTCTGTGTCCTACGTCCTTCCTCTCTAGGACCCGTCCAAACGTGTCAAGAGATTCAAGGAGTTTTTCCACAGGATCCGGGATGGCGTTCGAGATTTCTTCCGGAATAACCACTTTGTATTCGGCGTGAATTTCCGCTTCTGAGCCGCGATTCGCAAGGACCGGATCTTCCAATCTCCCATCGATTAAAGAAATCCCCAGCTTTGCTCTCCCCGTTTAGACCCCTGTTTAGGGCGAAGGATCCAGACCAGGATTTCCCAACAAGGGCGCGACTTAGAATCAGTAACCCAGCTTTTTATAAAATGGCAATATAGGCGGTCCTCGATTTACAACGGTTCATTTAGTGACCGTTCAAATTTCCAATGGCACTGAAAAAAGGAACTCGGGACTGTTTTTTCCCCCCCCACACTTACAACCATCACAGCCTCCCTGTGATCAAAATTCAGACGCTTGGCAACTGACTCATACTTATGATGGTCACATAAGGAATCACGTAATCCCCCCTTGGCGATATTCTGACAAGCAAAATCAAAGGGGAAGCCAGATTCGCTTAACGACCGTGTTGATGACTTAACAATTGGAGGGATTTGCTTGACAAATGCAGGAAAGGAAGGGCGTAAAATAGGGCAAAAATTCACTTGAAAAATGTTTCATTTAGTAACAGAAATTTTGTGCTCAATTCTGGTCGTAAGTCGAGGACAACCTGTAAATACCAAATGAGACAGATAAAGTCCCTCCTTTGCAAAATATGAGCCTTTTGGGGAGTAAAATCAGTTTTTCTATCCTGCTTCTACAGATAGTCCTTGAGTTATGACCACAGTTGCGGCCAAAATTTATGTTGCTAAATGAAACGTTTGCTAAACGACTTATGCCCCATTTGATGAATTTTCTGGCCACAGTTGTTAAGCGAATCATTGCATTTGTTAAGCGAGTCACATGGTCATTAAGCGAATCTGGCTTCCCCCATTGACTTTGCTTCTCAGGAGGTCGCAAAAGGGGATCACGTGACCCCAGGGACACCCTGACCGTCGTAAATACGAGTCAGTTGCCAAGAATCTGAGTCGGTTGTAAGTATGAAAAAGGGTCATAAGTCACTTTTCTTTCAGTGCCGTTGTAACTTGGAGCGGTCACTAAATGAACCGTTGCAGCTTGAGGACTATCCGTGTTTTGGAAGCACTCCGGAGTCACCGAAACTGATTTAAAAGGCTGTGTGAATTTTCTGAATAATAAATAAATAAGAAAACTTCTCTTGGCAAGAATCTTGTTTTTCCTTCTTTTCCAACCGCGTCTCGTCCTTCACCCCCAATTCCGTTTCCTTCGTGACGTTTTATCTCAGTTTGACGGTTGAGTTTATTTTGGGCCTTAACTGGGTTGCGAGGAGAATGACAGGTAATCCTGGGTGACAGGTAATTCACCTGACCAATGTCTCGCTTAACAACAGAACTTTGAGGCTCGATTGTGTGCGTAAGTCGAGGACTACTCCTACACGTAGGAGTCAACAAAAGCCACAAAGATCCCATTGCGACAACTCACAGCTTCTTTTGCTTAATGTTATCCCGTGTTTATTATTTTTGTAAGTAACTCAAGGTGGCTAACATGTCTGATACGCCTTCCTCCTCCTCCTCCTATCTTCCCCCACACAACAACCCTGTGAGGTGGGCGGGGCTGAGAAAGGGGTGTGGCCCAGTCACCTGGCTGGCTTGTTTGCCTAAGGCGGGACTAGAACTCACTGCCTCCTGCTGATTGGCCCAAAGTAACCTAGTCAGCCCTCATGTCTAAAGCAAAACTAGAACTCACCGTCTCCTGGTGGGGGGCCCCAAAGTCGCCGGGTTGGCTTTCATTCCTAAGGTGGAACTAGACCTCCCAGCGTCCTGCTGGTGGGCCCAGAGTCACCCAGTTGGCTGTCTTCAAATTTCCAAGTTGGATAAATGCTTTGTGACAACTCTGAGTAGAGAATTTAGGACAATAATTCCGTCTCAAACCTCCAGTGGGCAAAAGGATAAAACAGGCGAGGCCGATGGGAGGGCAGCATGGGTGAGAATTAAATTGAATTAATTAAATTAAATTCAGAATAGAGCCCCTGCTTAGACATCTATCTATCTTATATATCTGTCTTATATCTATCTTATATACACCCCTCATGCATCATCACAAAATCTCCAGAACCGTAAAAGCCTACAAACTTGAAATTTGGCCCAGATGTTCCTCTTGGCTTCTAGGGGCTCACTAAGAAAAGATTTTTCGAAATGACCACCAGAGCATTTGGAGTATTTCCTGTATTATTCTTATTAACACGCTCTGATGCTAAGGATTTCTACTTCCCTTCCCCACCTGAAAAGAAATCACTTTCAAATGCAAAACACAAGCAGAGGAGTTTCAGTTTCCGTTTCAGTTTCAGTTTCACAGCTTTGGTCCAGAACAGTTGAGCTAAGCCACACCCAGGCTCCTTGCTGTCTGCTTGCTCACACAGCAAATACTGCTTCAGTTTCCAAACATCCCTCAACTCTCTCACACATTGACAGGACACTAGCCCGATGAATACCGATGGATGTTGGTAGGCAGAGGCAGAATTCTCCCCCGCCCTTATTTTCCTCCCCAAAAACTAAGCCCGACCACATTGTTTCATAGTGAAGCATGGGTATTGAGCTGGTGAAGTATAAAGATCAGCCCCATAACCCATCGTTGCTGTCGGTTGTCACAGGCACGACAAAAGGGTGCCAAAGATGGCAGATTCTGCTGCAGATTGTTTCAGGAGGAACAACACGCCCTCCTACTCTGAGGTTACACCTTGGCACAGATCCCCGACCCCTCCTGAGCAACACAAACGGAGTTGCTTGTAATTGCGTCGACGCCAATCCCCCTGCGTGGGTCTACCAGGTGCGGGACTTACTTCCTTGTCCTCCTCTTCCTGATTGGCCCTGAACATAGAGGACAGAACGTAGAACATCAGTGTTGGAAGGGACCTTGGAGGTCATCTAGTCCAACCCCCTGCATGAGCAGGAGAGCCTATGCCAGGCAAATGGCTGCCCGGTCTCTTCTTCAAAACTTCCAGTGGTGGACCACCCACGACTTCTGGTGGCAAGCTGTTCCACTGGTTAATCGTCACCAAGATGGGGAGTGGAGGGTGGTGGTGTTTCCATTTATTTATTGTATGTTATTGTAGCCTAGAACTGTGTTGGCTTTTTTGGCAGCCGCAGCACACGGCTGGCTCATATTTAAGTGATTATCCTCTAATTCTGTTCTGGGAGGAGGCAACATAATTTAATTTTGAATGTGGGCCAGTGCGCTCACAATAAAAAATATCAATAAAGCTTATTTTATATCTTACATCAAAAAGTGGCAACTTCAAATCTCAACAAACAAATGGTCTGTCTTACATACTGGCAAAAAATAAATAAATCAGAAAATAAAATACAGGCTGAATAGTCAAGACCTTGTTGATGATCCAAACTCTGTCAGGGATCTTGGAGTACTCATCTCAAATGATCTAAGTGCTAGAGCCCTCTGTAACTCCACAGCCAAAAAGGCATTAACAATTGTTAACCTAATCCTGCATAGCTTTTTCTCCGGTAATATTGCACTACTAACTAGAGTATACAAAACATTTGCTAGACCAATACTTGAATACACCTCATCAGTCTAGAACCTGCACTACATATGAGATATTAATATAGTTGAGAAAGTCCAGAAATATTTCACAAGAAGAGTTCTCCACTCCTCTACTCGCAACAGAATACCTTATGCAACTAGATTTGAAATTTTAGACCTAGACAACCTGGAACTACGCCGCCTTCGGTCCGACCTAAGCGTAATACATAAAATTATCTACTGCAATGTCCTAGCCGTCAATGACTACTTCAGCTTCAACCACAACAACACACAAGCACACAATAGATAGATACAAACTCAAAGTAAACTGCACCAAACTCAATTGCAGGAAATACGACTTCAGCAACAGAGTGGTCAGTGCCTGGAATATACTACATGACTCTGTGGTTTCTTTCCCAAACCCCCAAAATCTTAACCTTAAACTGTCTACTGTTGACCTCACCCCTTTCCTAAGAGCAAGCTTGCATAAGCGCACCAATGTGCCTACCGCTCCTGTCTTAATGTTCCCTTTTATTAGTATCCATTTCATGTATTCATAATCATGTTTATATTTATATCTGTTATCTAATACTTGCTTGACAAAAATAAATAAATAAATAAATAAATAATAATCTTCTCATCTTGTCTTACTTTACTTTACCTTACCTTTCACTACCATACCTGACCTTACCTTATTTCATCAGAATAGAGCTGGAAGGGACCCTGGAGGTCTTCTAGTCCAACCCCCTGTTCATGCAGGAGACCCTACATAATTTGAGACAATTGCATTTAATTGATTGATTGATTGATTGATTAGGTACCCTTAAGTCTTTGCTGACTCTTAGCCAACACCCTGATGGAGTTTCTCCATGGGCTTTTGTTGCCTTTAATACATTTTTATAGACACCCATAACAGCAATGTTGGGCAGCTAACCAAGTTAAACACAATAAAACCAATTAACACCACGACAGTACACACCCTGACAGCCAAGGACAAAAACAGACCCAATAATGCCATAACAACTAAGTCACGGCCTCGTTTTTGTTTAGATTTTTAAAAACTGTCTTCCTTATTTTTACAAGGAACTTAAAGCACCAGGTATATATAATATCCCTTTCTTTTCCTATTTTCCCACAGTCACAGTTTTGTGAGGTAGGCAGATAGAGAGAAATGGCCCGAAGTCATCCAGCCACCTTTCATGCCTAAGGTGAGACTAGAACTCACTGTCTCCTGGTGATTGGCCCAGTTACCCATCTTGTTTTCATGCCTAAGGTGAGACTAGAACTCACTGTCTCCTGGTGATTGGCCCAGTCACCCATCTTGTTTTCATGCCAAAGGTGAGACTAGAACTCACTGTCTCCTGGTGATCGGCCCAGTCACCCATCTTGTTTTCATGCCTAACGTGAGACTAGAACTCACTGTCTCCTGGTGATCGGCCCAGTCACCCATCTTGTTTTCATGCCTAAGGTGAGACTAGAACTCACTGTCTCCTGGTGATGGGCCCAGTCACCCATCTTGTTTTCATGCCTAACGTGAGACTAGAACTCACTGTCTCCTGGTGATCGCCCAGTCACCCATCTTGTTTTCATGCCAAAGGTGAGACTAGAACTCACTTTCTCCTGGTGATCGGCCCAGTCACCCATCTTGTTTTCATGCCTAAGGTGAGACTAGAACTCACTGTCTCCTGGTGATCGGCCCAGTCACCCATCTTGTTTTCATGCCAAAGGTGAGACTAGAACTCACTGTCTCCTGGTGATTGGCCCAGTCATCCATCTTGTTTTCATGCCTAAGGTGAGACTAGAACTCACTGTCTCCTGGGATTGGCCCAGTCACCCATCTTGTTTTCATGCCTAACGTGAGACTAGAACTCACTGTCTCCTGGTGATTGGCCCAGTCATCCATCTTGTTTTCATGCCTAACGTGAGACTAGAACTCACTGTCTCCTGGTGATTGGCCCAGTCATCCATCTTGTTTTCATGCCTAACGTGAGACTAGAACTCACTGTCTCCTGGTGATCGGCCCAGTCACCCATCTTGTTTTCATGCCTAAAGTGAGACTAGAACTCACTGTCTCCTGGTGATTGGCCCAGTCACCCATCTTGTTTTCATGCCAAAGGTGAGACTAGAACTCACTGTCTCCTGGTGATTGGCCCAGTCACCCATCTTGTTTTCATGCCTGAGGTGAGACTAGAACTCACTGTCTCCTGGTGATCGGCCCAGTCATCCATCTTGTTTTCATGCCTAAGGTGAGACTAGAACTCACTGTCTCCTGGTGATTGGCCCAGTCACCCATCTTGTTTTCATGCCTAAGGTGAGACTAGAACTCACTGTCTCCTGGTGATTGGCCCAGTCACCCATCTTGTTTTCATGCCTAAGGTGAGACTAGAACTCACTGTCTCCTGGTGATTGGCCCAGTCACCCATCTTGTTTTCATGCCAAAGGTGAGACTAGAACTCACTGTCTCCTGGTGATTGGCCCAGTCATCCATCTTGTTTTCATGCCTAAGGTGAGACTAGAACTCACTGTCTCCTGGTGATTGGCCCAGTCACCCATCTTGTTTTCATGCCAAAGGTGAGACTAGAACTCACTGTCTCCTGGTGATCGGCCCAGTCACCCATCTTGTTTTCATGCCTAACGTGAGACTAGAACTCACTGTCTCCTGGTGATCGGCCCAGTCACCCATCTTGTTTTCATGCCTAAGGTGAGACTAGAACTCACTGTCTCCTGGTGATTGGCCCAGTCACCCATCTTGTTTTCATGCCAAAGGTGAGACTAGAACTCACTGTCTCCTGGTGATTGGCCCAGTCATCCATCTTGTTTTCATGCCTAAGGTGAGACTAGAACTCACTGTCTCCTGGGATTGGCCCAGTCACCCATCTTGTTTTCATGCCTAACGTGAGACTAGAACTCACTGTCTCCTGGTGATTGGCCCAGTCATCCATCTTGTTTTCATGCCTAAGGTGAGACTAGAACTCACTGTCTCCTGGGATTGGCCCAGTCACCCATCTTGTTTTCATGCCTAAGGTGAGACTAGAACTCACTGTCTCCTGGGATTGGCCCAGTCACCCATCTTGTTTTCATGCCTAACGTGAGACTAGAACGCACTGTCTCCTGGTGATGGGCCCAGTCACCCATCTTGTTTTCATGCCAAAGGTGAGACTAGAACTCACTGTCTCCTGGTGATCGGCCCAGTCACCCATCTTGTTTTCATGCCTAAAGTGAGACTAGAACTCACTGTCTCCTGGTGATGGGCCCAGTCACCCATCTTGTTTTCATGCCTAAGGTGAGACTAGAACTCACTGTCTCCTGGTGATGGGCCCAAAGTCACCCATCTTGTATTCATGCCTAAGGTGAGACTAGAACTCACTGTCTCCTGGTGATCGGCCCAGTCACCCATCTTGTTTTCATGCCTAAGGTGAGACTAGAACTCACTGTCTCCTGGTGATGGGCCCAGTCACCCATCTTTTTTCATGCCTAACGTGACACTAGAACTCACTGTCTCCTGGTGATCGGCCCAGTCACCCAACTTGTTTTCATGCCTAATGTGAGACTAGAACGCACTGTCTCCTGGTGATGGGCCCAGTCACCCATCCTGTTTTCATGCCTAATGTGAGACTAGAACTCACTGTCTCCTGGTGATGGGCCCAGTCACCCATCCTGTTTTCATGCCTAACGTGACACTAGAACTCACTGTCTCCTGGTGATGGGCCCAGTCACCCATCCTGTTTTCATGCCTAATGTGAGACTAGAACTCACTGTCTCCTGGTGATGGGCCCAGTCACCCATCTTGTTTTCATGCCTAACGTGAGACTAGAACTCACTGTCTCCTGGTGATGGGCCCAGTCACCCATCTTGTTTTCATGCCTAAGGTGAGACTAGAACTCACTGTCTCCTGGTGATGGGCCCAGTCACCCATCTTGTTTTCATGCCTAATGTGAGACTAGAACTCACTGTCTCCTGGTGATGGGCCCAGTCACCCATCCTGTTTTCATGCCTAAGGTGAGACTAGAACTCACTGTCTCCTGGTGATCGCCCAGTCACCCATCTTGTTTTCATGCCTAACGTGAGACTAGAACTCACTGTCTCCTGGTGATCGCCCAGTCACCCATCTTGTTTTCATGCCTAACGCGATGAGACTAGAACTCACTGTCTCCTGGTGATGGGCCCAGTCACCCATCCTGTTTTCATGCCTAATGTGAGACTAGAACTCACTGTCTCCTGGTGATGGGCCCAGTCACCCATCTTGTTTTCATGCCTAACGTGAGACTAGAACTCACTGTCTCCCTGGTGATGGGCCCAGTCACCCATCTTGTTTTCATGCCTAAGGTGAGACTAGAACTCACTGTCTCCTGGTGATGGGCCCAGTCACCCATCTTGTTTTCATGCCTAATGTGAGACTAGAACTCACTGTCTCCTGGTGATCGCCCAGTCACCCATCTTGTTTTCATGCCTAACGTGAGACTAGAACTCACTGTCTCCTGGTGATGGGCCCAGTCACCCATCTTGTTTTCATGCCTAAGGTGAGACTAGAACTCACTGTCTCCTGGTGATGGGCCCAGTCACCCATCCTGTTTTCATGCCTAAGGTGAGACTAGAACTCACTGTCTCCTGGTGATGGGCCCAGTCACCCATCCTGTTTTCATGCCTAAGGTGAGACTAGAACTCACTGTCTCCTGGTGATCGCCCAGTCACCCATCTTGTTTTCATGCCTAACGTGAGACTAGAACTCACTGTCTCCTGGTGATCGGCCCAGTCACCCATCTTGTTTTCATGCCTAACGTGAGACTAGAACTCACTGTCTCCTGGTGATGGGCCCAGTCACCCATCCTGTTTTCATGCCTAAGGTGAGACTAGAACTCACTGTCTCCTGGTGATCGCCCAGTCACCCATCTTGTTTTCATGCCTAACGTGAGACTAGAACTCACTGTCTCCTGGTGATCGGCCCAGTCACCCATCTTGTTTTCATGCCTAACGTGAGACTAGAACTCACTGTCTCCTGGTGATGGGCCCAGTCACCCATCCTGTTTTCATGCCTAAGGTGAGACTAGAACTCACTGTCTCCTGGGATTGGCCCAGTCACCCATCTTGTTTTCATGCCTAACGTGAGACTAGAACTCACTGTCTCCTGGTGATTGGCCCAGTCACCCATCTTGTTTTCATGCCTAACGTGAGACTAGAACTCACTGTCTCCTGGTGATGGGCCCAGTCACCCATCTTGTTTTCATGCCTAAGGTGAGACTAGAACTCACTGTCTCCTGGTGATCGCCCAGTCACCCATCTTGTTTTCATGCCTAACGTGAGACTAGAACTCACTGTCTCCTGGTGATCGCCCAGTCACCCATCTTGTTTTCATGCCTAACGTGAGACTAGAACTCACTGTCTCCTGGGATTGGCCCAGTCACCCATCTTGTTTTCATGCCTAACGTGAGACTAGAACTCACTGTCTCCTGGTGATGGGCCCAGTCACCCATCTTGTTTTCATGCCTAAGGTGAGACTAGAACTCACTGTCTCCTGGTGATTGGCCCAGTCACCCATCTTGTTTTCATGCCTAAGGTGAGACTAGAACTCACTGTCTCCTGGTGATTGGCCCAGTCACCCATCTTGTTTTCATGCCTAAGGTGAGACTAGAACTCACTGTCTCCTGGTGATGGGCCCAGTCACCCATCTTGTTTTCATGCCTAAGGTGAGACTAGAACTCACTGTCTCCTGGTGATTGGCCCAGTCACCCATCTTGTTTTCATGCCTAACGTGAGACTAGAACTCACTGTCTCCTGGTGATGGGCCCAGTCACCCATCCTGTTTTCATGCCTAAGGTGAGACTAGAACTCACTGTCTCCTGGTGATTGGCCCAGTCACCCATCTTGTTTTCATGCCAAAGGTGAGACTAGAACTCACTGTCTCCTGGTGATTGGCCCAGTCACCCATCTTGTTTTCATGCCTAACGTGAGACTAGAACTCACTGTCTCCTGGTGATGGGCCCAGTCACCCATCTTGTTTTCATGCCTAACGTGAGACTAGAACTCACTGTCTCCTGGTGATGGGCCCAGTCACCCATCTTGTTTTCATGCCTAACGTGAGACTAGAACTCACTGTCTCCTGGTGATTGGCCCAGTCACCCATCCTGTTTTCATGCCTAAGGTGAGACTAGAACTCACTGTCTCCTGGTGATGGGCCCAGTCACCCATCCTGTTTTCATGCCTAAGGTGAGACTAGAACTCACTGTCTCCTGGTGATGGGCCCAGTCACCCATCTTGTTTTCATGCCAAAGGTGAGACTAGAACTCACTGTCTCCTGGGATTGGCCCAGTCACCCATCTTGTTTTCATGCCTAACGTGAGACTAGAACTCACTGTCTCCCTGGTGATGGGCCCAGTCACCCATCCTGTTTTCATGCCTAAGGTGAGACTAGAACTCACTGTCTCCTGGTGATGGGCCCAGTCACCCATCTTGTTTTTCATGCCTAACGTGAGACTAGAACTCACTGTCTCCTGGTGATGGGCCCAGTCACCCATCTTGTTTTCATGCCAAAGGTGAGACTAGAACTCACTGTCTCCTGGTGATTGGCCCAGTCACCCATCTTGTTTTCATGCCTAAGGTGAGACTAGAACTCACTTTCTCCTGGTGATTGGCCCAGTCACCCATCTTGTTTTCATGCCAAAGGTGAGACTAGAACTCACTTTCTCCTGGTGATTGGCCCAGTCACCCATCTTGTTTTCATGCCAAAGGTGAGACTAGAACTCACTGTCTCCTGGTGATTGGCCCAGTCACCCATCTTGTTTTCATGCCAAAGGTGAGACTAGAACTCACTGTCTCCTGGTGATGGGCCCAGTCACCCATCTTGTTTTCATGCCAAAGGTGAGACTAGAACTCACTGTCTCCTGGTGATTGGCCCAGTCACCCATCTTGTTTTCATGCCAAAGGTGAGACTAGAACTCACTTTCTCCTGGTGATTGGCCCAGTCACCCATCTTGTTTTCATGCCAAAGGTGAGACTAGAACTCACTGTCTCCTGGTGATTGGCCCAGTCACCCATCTTGTTTTCATGCCTAACGTGAGACTAGAACTCACTGTCTCCTGGTGATGGGCCCAGTCACCCATCTTGTTTTCATGCCAAAGGTGAGACTAGAACTCACTGTCTCCTGGTGATTGGCCCAGTCACCCATCTTGTTTTCATGCCAAAGGTGAGACTAGAACTCACTTTCTCCTGGTGATTGGCCCAGTCACCCATCTTGTTTTCATGCCTAACGTGAGACTAGAACTCACTGTCTCCTGGTGATGGGCCCAGTCACCCATCCTGTTTTCATGCCTAAGGTGAGACTAGAACTCACTGTCTCCTGGTGATGGGCCCAGTCACCCATCTTGTTTTCATGCCTAACGTGAGACTAGAACTCACTGTCTCCTGGTGATGGGCCCAGTCACCCATCTTGTTTTCATGCCAAAGGTGAGACTAGAACTCACTGTCTCCTGGTGATTGGCCCAGTCACCCATCTTGTTTTCATGCCTAAGGTGAGACTAGAACTCACTGTCTCCTGGGATTGGCCCAGTCACCCATCTTGTTTTCATGCCTAACGTGAGACTAGAACTCACTGTCTCCTGGTGATGGGCCCAGTCACCCATCTTGTTTTCATGCCTAACGTGAGACTAGAACTCACTGTCTCCTGGTGATGGGCCCAGTCACCCATCTTGTTTTCATGCCAAAGGTGAGACTAGAACTCACTGTCTCCTGGTGATTGGCCCAGTCACCCATCTTGTTTTCATGCCTAACGTGAGACTAGAACTCACTGTCTCCTGGGATTGGCCCAGTCACCCATCTTGTTTTCATGCCTAACGTGAGACTAGAACTCACTGTCTCCTGGTGATGGGCCCAGTCACCCATCTTGTTTTCATGCCTAACGTGAGACTAGAACTCACTGTCTCCTGGTGATGGGCCCAGTCACCCATCTTGTTTTCATGCCAAAGGTGAGACTAGAACTCACTGTCTCCTGGTGATGGGCCCGTCGTAACTCAGAAGGCTTTCATGCCTAAGGCGGGACTAGAACTCACCGTCTCCTGGTTTTTCGGCCTGCACCTCCACCAAAGTGCCTCATTTATATCACTGTTTGGGGGACACAGTTTTTTCTCTGGGCTGCTACTCGACACTTCGCAACCCTAACTCAATGACAGAAGATCCTGCGCAAGATTATTTATGGTCTCCTACTCTGAGGTTACACCTTGGCATCCATCCGCAACCCTCATGAATGAAAAAAAAATGGAGGGGACCGTAATCTACACCAACCACTTTCCGTGGGCCTGCCAGGTGCAGCACCTGTTTCTTTGTCCTCCATCTGAACAAAACTGTTTTTGATTGGCCCTGCTTTGTCTCCGTCTCCACCCCTCGCCAAAGTGTCAAATTGTGCAGGAAGGACCTTAGAAAATTCAGTGTGGGAACCCCCTGGCCATCCACCAGCGAGTGGACAACTTGCATATCGGGGCATAAAAGGAGGCAGCCTGGTTCCCGAGGACCACATCGGTTGTGGCCCTCCTTAGTCGAAGAACCAAGGATGGAAGGGAACGTTTGGAAGGCCTTGCTGGTGATTGGGGCTCTTTCCATCGGCGGGAGCTCCTCCCTTCCACACAAACCGCTGACTTACAACAAGGCCGTGGAGCTTGGAGTGGCCATCTACAATAGCAAAGCAGGGGAAGACTCCCGCTACCGTCTCCTGGAGGCTGTTCCTCAGCCTGAGTGGGTAGGTTCTCCCTCGCTCAGGTCCACCCTGGACTTGATCCCCTCCCGCTTAGAGCCTTTGAAAGGGGAGACCCATCCCTTGTGGGGAGGGGTCTGGAGAAGCAACTGGAAAAGGGAGGCCCGCCCATCGGCTGTAGGCCTCCATGGCAGAAGAACCAAGGATGGGAGGCTGTTTCTGGACGATGTTGACGGGGTGGTTGGGGGCTCTTCCCATCGGTGGGACCTTCTCACTTCCACACAAACCATTGACCCACGACAAGGCTGTGGGCCTTGCGTGGCCACCTACAATAGCAAAGCAGGGGAAGACGGTGTATAGTGGCTTCTGGAGGCCCTTGGTGAGTCTGATTGGGTGGGGACTCCTCCGTTGAGGTCCACCGTGGGCTTGTTTTGTAGAGAAGGTCCATCCCTGATGAGCGGCAGTTCCGAGACCGCCAGTAAGTTAGTGGAAAAAGGGGGGGAATCCATCCATCTTGTTCTCCAAGCATGGAGATCTTGAAGAGCCTTCATCCACGGTCGTTCAGGATGATGGGCATGGAATCCAAAACCTGCATGGACTCTGCTCTGTAGCCACATTCTGGTGGCTCCGCCAAGAGTCATTCAACGTAGTTCCGAAGTAACGTGGGAGGAAGGTCCAGATTAAGCCCCTGCTGGACCGTGTCTTGTTTCAGGATCCCATTTCTGAAAGCAACCAGGTGCTGAACTTCACCATGAAGGAGACGGTGTGTCCGGTGGAAGCCGTATGTTCCTTGGAGGAATGTGACTTCCGAGAAGACGGGGTGAGTGATGGATGCCAACCTGGACTGGCAATGTGTTGAGGGCGTGGGACATCTGTAGGATCTTCTGGGCAGAGATGAAAATGGATTCCATCCTCGCTGGGTTGAAGAAAAAGCATATCTGAGGCGGCCTCCTTCTTGTCTATCTTTGTCTTGGGTGTCTTCTCCGTTCTCCAACTCAATACTTAGGCCCAATGCCGTGGATAGAGAAGGGAGCCCGATCCATGGAGATTGAGGTAGATCTTGCCTAATGAAGGACGTGGTTGAAGCAACCACAGGGGCTGATCCAAGATTTCTCCATGGCAAAGCAGGTGGTGGCATCTGTGGAACGAATTTTGGGAGATGGCTTGATTCTTTCCATGTTTTCTTTCCTCTACACAGGTGGTCAGGCAATGCAGAGGCTACTACTTCTTTGAGGAGAGACCCCCGGTGGTTGTAATCACCTGTGTCACTGTGGCTGGACTGGAGAAGGAGGAGAGAGCAGAGGAGGAGGAGAAGGAAGAAGGGAAGGAAGCAGAGGAGGAGGAGGAGGAGAAGGTAAGAACTCTGTGTGATCCACGGGGCCTCCTGCCATGAGCTCAGAACCTAGAAGGGGGGTTGAACCTTTGGCAAGGCAAAGGAGACCTCGTGTCTCAGCTGAGGTCCTACATTGGCCGCATCTTTTAGACAGGAGATTCCACCTCAGTGGCATCTCCCAAGGTTTGGCTCCTCCTGAACCAGCAACCTGCCCAGGGGGGAAACAATAGGAATTTGTAGCTCAGAACTGAATGGTCAGATCCTTAGTGCTCTCTGAGCTGGGTAGTTTCCTTGCAGACGTTTCATGACCCAACTAGTGAATGTCATCAGTGCTAGAAGGGAGTGGGAATTGAGGAGAGGAGAAGCAGAAGAGGGAAGAGGAGGAGGAGGAGGAGGAGGAGGAGGAGGAGGAGGAGGAGGAGGAGGAGGAGGAGGAGGAGGAGAAGGAGAAGGAGAAGGAGAACGAATTACTATGGTGGAATCCTTAGTGCTCTCTGAGCTGGGTGGTTTCCTTGCAGACGTTTCATGACCCAACTAGTGAATGTCATCAGTGCTAGAAGGGAGTGGGAATTGAGGAGAGGAGAAGCAGAAGAGGGAAGAGGAGGAGGAGGAGGAGGAGGAGGAGGAGGAGGAGGAGGAGGAGGAGGAGGAGGAGGAGGAGGAGGAGGAGGAGGAGGAGGAGGAGGAGGAGGAGAAGGAGAAGGAGAAGGAGAAGGAGAAGGAGAAGGAGAACGCAGCGACTATGGTGGAATCCTTAGTGCTCTCTGAGCTGGGTGGTTTCCTTGCAGACGTTTCATGAGCCAAGTAGGGAATATTATCAGTGCTAGAAGGGAGTGGGTTGGAGGAGGAGGAAGGGGAGGAAGAAGGGGAGGATGAGGAGAGGAAAAAGAAGAAGAGGAGGAGAAGGACAAGAAGAAAAAGGAGAAGGAAGAGAAAGAGAAAGAAGAGGAGGAGGAGGGAGGATAAGGAAAAGGAGGTAAGAAGGTGGTTTGATGGATGTACCCATTTCATGTATTCACAACTATGTATACACTTATACTTATTATCTTGTAAACAATTGGCAAATCAAATAAATAAATAAAATAAATAAATAAATAAAACCTCTCGATCCCAGGTGCTGCAGGGATGGGGTGAATGGCAGGCTTGGCTTGGCAAGACCGCACAAAAGCATTTCCCCCCTTTTCAGTTTCCGAAGCGGAAAGGTTACACTTTTGAGCTAAACTCGCACCCAGCGTCTCCTGGGCCTCAGAAATGGGGAGAACCTCCTTCCTGAAGCCCCCTCCCCTCCCCTGCACGCTATTTTAAAATTTTAAAATCAAAGGCACGTTTGTTAACAGTCGTGATTGGAGAAACGCAGGTTAAACACGGCGCTGCCGACAAGGGTAAGGGGCTGCAGGAAGGAGGTTCTGCCCACTTCTGAGGCACAGGAGGTGATGGGTGCGAGTTTAGCTCAAAAGTTTAACCTTTCAGCTTCGGCTCCAGTCCTGCCAAAGACTTGAAAGCCACCTGGGTGACTTTGGGCCAATCGCCAGAAGGCGGAATTCCCACCTGAGCACAAACGGTGGCTGGTGAGTTTGGGGGAGTCACCAGGAGACGGTGAGTTCTAGTTCTGACTTAGGTATGAAAGCCAGTTGGGTAAATTTGGGCCAATCACCAGGACACAGTGAATTCTAGTCCCACCTAGCACAAAAGGCGGCTGGGGACTTCAGGCTCATCACCAGGAGACTGGGAGTTCTAGTCCCACCTTAGGCATGAAAGGCAGCTGGGTGACTTTGGGCCAATCACCAGGAGACGGGGAGTTCTAGTCCCACCTAGCACAAAAGCCGGCTGGGGACTTCAGGCTCATCATCAGAAGACAGTGAGTTCTAGTCCCGTCTTAGGCACAAAAGCCGCCTGGGTGTTTTTGGGCCAACCACCAGGAGGCGGGGAGTTATAGACTATTTGTAATCCTGTTCACAACCCATTTAGGCCGAAAAGAGTAGAAAAGAAAAAGGAGAAAGAATTTGATTCTAAAATCTAGATATAATATAGCAGAGGAAGCAGAGTTGGGAATAAGGCAAAATAAAATATTGAGCAGGGAAGCCGAAACAGAAAAGGGATGGGACGGCCCACAGGCTACGTGTTGGGGACCAAGCCCTGACCACATACAGCAGAGTTCTCCAAACTTGGCAACTTTAAGACTTGTGGACTACAACTCCCAGAATTCTCCAGCCAACAGGCAAATTATGACAAAGAGTGGGATTAAACTTTCTTAACAACCTGTTCTGGGGGCATGGCCTAATATGTGGGTTTAGCTTGATGGTCAAGTGACTGGCTGGGCGTGGCTTGTATGTAAATATTATAAATATTTATGTAAATATAGAATTTTATATTTAAAAAAAAGAGCAACTTTTACCCAGAACCAGGCAAAGCAGGCAGGCAGATTGAGTTGCTTACAGAATCACAGATTCACTCAGAAATCTACTTTTCTGCAATCTGCCGCCTGAGTCTGCACTGAAAGGAAGGTTCATCTCTGCTTTTAGATTAGCTAGAAAGCAAGAAATCCAACCATTTCCTGCTTTCCAGTTAATTAAAGCTCCCAGCATAGCAGAACAGCTGATGGTCAGGGGGAGAAAAAAGGAAAAATAGTAACTTACCAAATGCAAGCAAGTTGGATGATGCGTATGCCTGGTAAGCAGTGAGTAGACAGGGAAGGGAAGGGAGGGGCCAGCCAGGGGCACAATTTGCTGGTTCTCTGAACTGCGTAGAACCGTAACAACCGGTTCCATAGAACCGGTCCGAACCAGTAGAATCCCACCCCTGACCCTGACGTACATGGTCCTTCTCTTCCTCTCTAGGGTCAGCCCAGGCGGGTCAAGAGATTCAAGAATTTTTTCAAGAAGATCAAGACAGGCATTAAGAAAGTTATCAAGAAAACCAAAGAGGCCTTTGCTTCCCATTTCCGCTGGTAGTAACGGATGAGGATCCAGAAGGGCCCCCATCCCAGAAGAACTTCCGATGGGACGAGATGGGGGTTCTCCCTTTTTTCTCTTCTTAAACCTACGTTGAAGAACTGACCCAATTCGGTCCGGCTGAATGATTAAATCGGAATTTCCTCGGCTTGGTTGTACGTTTTCCCTGCGTTTTTGCAGCGCAATTGATCGACCCACAAAATCGTAACTCTGAGGCGATCTCGGAGAACCCAAACCCAGGAGGTAGTCCTCGACTTACGACCATTCATTTAGTGACCGTTCCAAGTTACGTTGGCCCGAAAAAATGTGATTTATGATCCTTTTTTCACATTTGTGCGTCTCCTGCAGTCATATGTATCGATTGGCTCAACTTACAACGGTCCACTCAAAGTTACAACGCTGTTGAAAAAAAGGACCAGTTTTCACCCTTACAACCGTTGTAGCCTTCCCAAGGTCACGTGATCAAAATTCAGACACTTGGCAGCTGACTCGTATTTATGCCGGTCGTAGTGTCCTGGGGGGGGGGTCACGTGATCCCCCTTTGGTGATTTCCTGACCAGCGAAGTCAATGGGGGAAGCCAGATTCGCTTAACAACCATGTGACTAACTGAACAACCGCAGTGATTCACTTAACAACAGTGGCCAGAAAGGTTGTAAAGTGGGGCAAAGCTGATTTAACAATGATTTGGTTTAGGAAGAGCAACGTTGGGCTCAGTTGAAGTCGTAAGTCGAGGACTACCTGCAATATTCCTCTCTTTTCTTCTTCCCTTTTCTCCTTTTTTCTGCTTAAATGTTTTGCAGAGTGTTTACCCTTTTTTCCCAAGTGACCTCTTGATAAATTAAATAAGAGGAAGACAACTGTTTTAATTTCTTAATCTGTGAATCCAGAACTCCTGAAAATTTCCCAGTTCTTTAAGCAAACACGAGGCCAGGAACAAGGAGGTACTGTCTGTAGCTTCTCACTGTGGTTTTTGGAATCTCCTCTAACCAAATGATTCACTGATTTGTTTTCTGATTACGGTTCCATCAAGCCATTGTTGAATCTTAGCCAACGCCTTGATGGAGTTTCTCCTTCTGTTCGCTTTAATCCTTTAATGCAGCCACCTGTTAATGCAGGCACCTGTTTTGCAACAGGAACTCTGGGCGAGCTTCCAATTTAACACTTTATCAAACTAACAAGGCATACCATTGCAATCATCACAAGGCATACCAAGGACAACAACAGCCACAATAATACAGTAGCACTCAACTCGGGACCTCACTTTTGTACATGTTATTTAACCTGCCTTTATTGTTTTTAGAAATAATACAAGGCAGCAAATATAGCTAATATTTTTTTTCTCTTCCTATTTCCTCCACGACTACATCCTTGGGAGGGAGGTTGAGGATAGCCCAAAAGAGCTTTCAGTTAACTTTCATACCTAAGGTGGAACTAGAACTCACCGTCTCCTGGTGATTGGCCCAAAGTCACCCAGCTGCCTTTCATGCCTAAGGCGGGACTAGAACTCACCGTCTCCTGGTGATTGGCCCAAAGTCACCCAGCTGTCTTTCATGCCTAAGGCGGGACTATAACTCCCAGTCTCCTGGTGATTGGCCCAAAGTCACCCAGCTGCCTTTCATGCCTAAGGCGGGACTATAACTCCCAGTCTCCTGGTGATTGGCCCAAAGTCACCCAGTTGGCTTCCATGTCAAATCGTGACTAGAACTCCCCATCTCCTGGTTTTTAGGCCAGCACCATTCTACCCTAAAGTGGCAAAGACACGTATTTTTCTCTCTCGTGCTACTTAAGACTTCCTCCCTTTTGTAACTTGAAAAACACGACTCCTTTCCAAGGGTCCCCGCGCGGGAGATATGAATTCCTTTATCTGTTGTTTCACGGTTTCCGCGGCCACCCATCGCCGCAAGGAGGGAAATGCGCCAGGATGAAGATCACCCACCATGGCCAACAATCCCCCAGCTAAACAATCCACCCCCATCACCAAACCCCACCCACAGCAGCGTTCACCCCACAGCCTGGAGGGAGGAGGAGGAAATGGCCAGAAAGGCAGAACCTGCCGAGAGTCCAAGAGGTTGGGTGGGGGTGGGGGCTGAGGTGATGTTTCACAGTCCAGGGGCTGCCCCAGAGAAGGCAATGGGTTTGGGGTCATGGCTTGACCAAAGAGATCTCTTAGATCTAGTGGGGCGAGCAGGAACCAAAGGAGAAAGGCAGCCTCCCTCCTATAGACTGACCCTATGCCACGTAGGGGTTCCCAGGGGACAAACAGCCCCCTGAATGACTGGTTCAACATTCTGGTTCCCCACTGTGAATCTGGGGCTTTGTGGGCCACCAATAACAGAAGAACACGGTGGGAAGGGACCTTGGAGGTCTTCTAGTCCAGCCCCCCGCTTAAGCAGGAGACCGTTACAGAAGAACACGGTGGGGAGGGACCTTGGAGGTCTTCTACTCCAGGGGTATCAATCTCGATTTCATTGAGGGCCACGTCAGGGTTGTGTTTGACCTCAAGGGAGGGCCTGGGGAGGGCATGGCCGGGGGGGGGGAGGCATGGCCAACTCGCCGTCCCTCGTTGAGGCTCCATTTTCAGCCATGATGGCTTCCTGCAGCCCTCTGCCACAAAACGGTGCCTAGGGAGGCGACCCACCAGGGATCCATTTTTGGCTGCATCAGCCTTCCCGGCCTCCGTTTTCACCGGCAGGGGACTGCAGGAGGCTGTCGTGGCTGAACACGGGGCCTGGGAGGGCCATGCGCGGTCCGTTTCCGTTGGCAGAGTCACCGCAGCCCAGTCCGCTGTTTCCAGGGCAGCCCCGCAGGCCAGATCTAAGCACGCCATGGGCCGGATGTTGCGGGAGGTTGGACTATTCCAGTCCTAACCTCCAGGTCAAGCAGGAGATATTTCAGAATAACAGAGCCAACGTAGCCCTTGTTGCGAGTCTGCTAACAGCCCGCACCACTCAAGGAGAGTTGGATTTAGTCTGCTTGTGACTACAGAGGGATTCTATCATCTGGACCGATGTCCCTCTTCACTCCGGCCCCAGATTCTTCTACATGGGCGTCTCGCTAAGATAACCCAGAAGTAAGCTTCACCCCAAAGAAGGCCTGTCTTAATTATGCTTGGAGAAGACATGGCAATCGGTTTTTTAAAAAAACAAAAACAAAAACCTGGACCCCTCTTTAAAACCCCACAACCTGAAGCTCCAACAAATCTAAAAGTTGCCGTGATTGAGAATCGCTGCTCTACAGATTTCAGAAATCTCTCAGGGGAGAATTTAGGAAAAGAATTCAAACTGAAAAACTCTCAATGGGGGGGGAAAATAATAATAATAATAAATCAGACTGCAAAAAAGGCTGAAGAGAAAGGAGCATAAAACGACAGCGAGAGACAAAGAAGCAACACAACCACCATTGCTGTCGGTTGTCCCAGGCGATCTGGAAAGTACCAGAGAGAGAATATGATTGAAGGTCTCCTGCTGTGAGGTTACACCTTGGCATCCGTCCCTAACCCTCGTGAATGGAAAAAAAAATGGAGGGGATTGTAATCGATCACTCTGCATGGGGCTGCACCTGTTCCTTTATATGCCAGTTGCCCACCTGGACAAAGTCCCTGGCTGGCCCTCTTCCGTGTGGGTCCCCCTCCCCAGAGGAGTATACAGGAAGGACCTCGGAAAATTCAGAAGGCTGACGACCTGCATATCAGGACATAAAAGGAGGAGACAGTGGTCCTTATGACCACATCGGCCGTGGACCTCCGTCGGAGAAGAAACCAAGGATGGAAGGGAACTTCTGGAAGACCTGGATGGTGGTTGGAACTCTTTCGTTCTTTGGGACCTCCTCACTACCCCATACTAAACCCTTGACCTACAAGGAGGTTGTGGCCCTTGCAGTGGCCATCTACAATAGCAGATCAGGAGAAGACTGTGTATACCGGCTTCTGGGGGCTCTTGCTGAGCCTCAGTGGGTAGGTACTCTTCAGTTGAGGTCCACTGTGGGCTTGTTTAGAGACTTTTGTACAGAAGATCCATCCCTGATGAGCGGCAGTTCTGAGACTGCTGGTGAGCTGGTGAAAAAAGGGGGGATCCATCCATCCTGTTCTCCTAGCATGGAGATCTTCATCCACGTCAGGATGATGAGCGTGGAAGCCAGAACTTCTGGGACCCGCATGAGCTCTGCTCTGTAGCCAACATTTGTTGGCGCCCTCGAGAGTCATCCAGAAAGAATTCCAATGTAACAGGGGAGAAGGCGTAGGTGGCCTTCAAACTAACTAGCCACCTCCTTGTTTCAGGATCCCATTTCTGAAAGCCATCAAGAGCTGAACTTCACCATCAAGGAAACCATGTGTCTCTTGGAAGATGTGGTTTTCTTTGAGGAATGTGGCTTCAAGGAAGGTGGGGTGAGTGACAGGTGCCAGCGAAGGGGTGGGCGATCTATTGCGAGGGTCTCCGACCTTAGCAAGGAACTGGCTGAGGAATTCTGGAAGTTTGAAGTCCACCCGTCTTAAAGTTGCTAAGGTTGGAGAGCCCTGATCTGTGGTAGATGGAGGCAGGGCCACGTGGCCGAAGCGATTATCAGGGGCTACCAAGATTCCCCCCTTAGGAAATCAGATTGTGGCCAGCAAGTAATCAACTCTGGGAGGTAGCTTGAATCTTTTTTCTGCAGGATCCAAACTGAGTTGGTTACCAAGTCCAGAGGTTGAGTTTTCCAAGTTTTCAGACTTGTGTCACAGCCTATCTTCAGAAAGCTTCTCTCCTTCTCTCTCCACATTCCACATTCAGTAGAGAGAGAATTTCCTTGGGGGTGGGTTCCGGCAGGAGTCCAAAAACTCGAAAGACTACAACGTCTGGTCCTGTTGACGGATTGGACCCGGCCACATTATATTGGGATGTGTAGATCTGCTTTTCATTCATGCATTTTTCTCCTCTGCAGGTGGTCAGGCAATGTACTGGCTGCTACTTTTTTGATGAGAGGCCCCCAGTGGTTGCACTCACCTGTGTAGTTTTGGCTGGAATGGAGGAGGAGAAAGGAGAAGAAGTGGAGAAGAAGGAGGAGGGGAAGGAAGAGGAGAACCAGGCCAAGAACAAGGAGAAAGAGGAGGAGGAGGAGGAGGAGAAGGAGGAGGAGAAGGTAAGAACTCCGTGGGATCCACGGGGCCTCCTGCCATGAGCTCAGAACCTAGAAGGGGGGGTTGAACCTTTGGCAAGGCAAAGGAGACCCCGTGTCTCAGCTGAGGTCCTACATTGCATCTTTTAGACAGGAGATTCCACCTCAGTGGCATCTCCCAAGGTTTGGCTCCTCCTGAACCAGCAACCTGCCCAGGGTTGAGACAGGGTGGAAACATAATTAAGTAAACCATAGACGTTTGTAGCTCAGAGCTGAACTGACAGGTCCTTGGTGCTCTCCAAACTTGGTAGTTTTCTTGGAGACATTTCATGACCCAACTAGGGAATGTCATCAGGGCTAAAAAGGAGGAGGGTTTGAAGGGGGGTGGGAGGAGGAGGAGGAGGAGGAGGACGATGACCGTGGGGTCTTTGGTGCTCTCTGAGCTTTGGTGGCTTTCTGTCAGACATTTCATGACTCAAATAGGGAACATCATCAATTCTAGAAGGGAGGGAGGGTTTGAAGGGAGGAGGAAGAGGAGGAGGAGGAGGAGGCGGAAGAAGAGGAAGAAGACATCTTGTGGGTCCTTATTACTCTATGAGCTGGGTGGTTTTCTTGCAGACGTTTCATGACCCAACTAAGGAATATCATCAGTGCTAGAAGGGAACGGGGTTTGCAGAGAGGATGGAGGAGGAAGAGGTGAAGGAGGAGGTTAAAAGACGGTGGGATTTCTGGGGCCTCCTGTGATGACCTTCCAACCTAGAAGGAGGTTTTATGCCACATGTTTTAGAGAGGAAATTCCACTTATAGGTCTCTCTCAAGCTTTGGGTCTTCCTGAACCAGTGACCTGCCCACTGTTGAGACATGCTGAAAAATATAATTAAGTCATTTCTGGGAAGCCCTAAGACTTTCTCTTCCTGTTTCCTGCAGAGAGTCCTCTTAAGGTTCACAGTTTTGAGCATTTTAGAGGTCTTCTTGAAAGGGGAAGGAGAAGCACATTGAGGAAATAGTTGGATTAAAGGTGCTTTTTTTAGGGGTCGCGTGGGAAAAGCCAGATTGATTTGCAAGATTGGGCAAACGTATTTTCTGCTTCCTGCATTCCAGTTTCTGAAACTGAAAGTTTCGGGTTTGAGCTTAAATCATATCCATCATGTCCCGTGTCCCAGAAATGGGCAGAATTTCCTTCCCCCACCACCCTTTTAAAAAAAAATGCCATTTTTCATCTGTGCTTCTCACATCGGTAACATATTCTCCAAAGCACCAGAAGGCAAGGAAAGAAACAACGGAAGCAACCTAGAACTAAGGAGAAATGTTCTCTTTTTAAGAAGAGACTGACTGCACAGCCACTTGTCTGGAATTATACAAAGTCTCCTGCTCCAGCCGAGGGTTGGACTAGAATAGATAAATAGAAGAATAAGAGTTGGAAGGAACCTCAGAGGTCTTCTAGTCCAGCCCCCCCAGCTCAATGCCCTGTACCGTTTCAGACAAATCGTTATCCCATGTCTTTTTGAAAGCCTCCAGGGACGGAGCCCCCACAACTACTGAAGCTCTTCCATGGGTTGATTGCTCTCACTGTTGGGGAATTTCTTCTCAATTCTCTCCTTGGTTAGCTTCCAACCATGGTTTCTCACCTTGTCTTGCCTTTTGGTGCTTTGGAAAATAGTCTGACACCACAACTCTTCTTTGTAGCAGCCTCTCAAATATTGGAACACGATTATCATGTCACACACCCCCAGTCCTTTTTTTTCTCTAGACTGGCCAGACCCAAATCCTGCAGCTGTTCTTCCTATGTTTTATCCTCGAGGCCTTGGATCGTCTTAGTTGCTCTTCTTTGCACTTTCCCTCCCAAAGTCTCCACATCTTTTCTGTAACGTGGTGACCAAAACTGGAAATACATTCCAGGTGTGTCCTTACCTATAAAATAGTACTAAACCTTCATGTGATTTTGATTCTATGCCTCTGTTTATATAACCCAGGATTGTATTAGCTTTTTTGGCTGCTGCCACACACGGCTGGCTCGTATTTAAGGGATCGTCCAGTAGGACTTTAAAGTTTCTCTTTTTGTGCCAGGTTTCTCCTAATCTCCTGTACCTTTGGTTTTTCCTGCCTAAGTGCATTTCTCACAGTTGTTTTTCTCCACATTAAATGTCACGTTGTTGGGTGGGGCCCATTGTTTAAGTCTGTCAAAATCTTTTTTGGATCCTAAGCTTGTCTTCTGGGGTGTTGGCTGCTCCTGCCAGTTTAATATGATCTGCAAATTTGATGAGTTCCCCTCCTATTCCCTCATCCAAGTCAGTTATCAGCAGGGGTGGGATTCAAAATTTTTAACAACCGGTTATGTGGGCGTGGCTTAGAGGGTGGAGGTGGCTTGGTGGTCATGTGACTGGGTGGACATGGTTTGGTGGTCATGTTACTGGTTGGGCATGGCCAACTCAACATCACTCACATCGAGGCACGCATCTCCTCTCCTGGCCTCTCATGACTGGGGGGATGGTGCAACAGTCGTAAGTCTGAAAAATGGTCATAAGTCACTTTTTTCAGTGCCATTGTAACTTTGAATGGTCACTCCACACAAGCAAAGTACCAGCAAAGGAGGGGGAAAAAAACTCCAGAGAAGTTCCTGAGACAGGAAGTCTAGTCCTGCCAAGAACGTAATAAGGGTAATAAGGCAGTTTCTGTAAGCAAGACCAGAATGTTTCCTTCCTGCCTTCCTTACAGGATTAGCCCAGTAATTTCTTCTAACAACCGGTTCTCCGAACTGCTTAGAAGGTTAACAACCGGTTCTAGCGAATAGGTGCGAACTGGTAGAATCCCATCCCTGGTTATCAGGATATTGAAGAGTCCTGGGCCTAAGACGGAGTCTTGTGGCATCCCACTGCTTACTTCCCTCCATGTAGAAGTAGTACCGTTAAGGACTACTTGTTGAGTACGGTTTGTCAGCCAGCTACCCTCCATCAGGTGGTGATGCTGCCTATCACAGGTTTTCCCAGCTTACCCAGAAATTGGTTGTGGTCTACTGTGTCGAACGCCTTACTGGAGTCTAAGTCTATTACGTCCACAGCATTTCTGCTAATTTAGTCCCTTTATCAAAGAATTAAACAAGACTGATTTGGCATGATTTTTTTTTAACAAACCTGTGCTGGCTACTAGTGATGACTTTATTTGGTGAGTTCGAGACCCTCCTTAGGCAGGAAAGCCGGCTGGTGAATTACCAGGAGACGGGGAGTTCTAGTCCTGCCTTCAGCACGATAGGCATTTGGGTGACTTTGTGCCAATCACTATCCTCCATTTTCCCACTACCCAGAAATTGGTTGTGGGCTACTGTGTCAAACGCCTTACTGGAGTCTAAGTCTATTACGTCCACAGCATTTCGCTGGTCTACTAATTTAGTCCCTTTGTCACAGAATGAAATAAGATTGGCTTGGTGTGATCTGTTTTTACAAACATGTGCTGGCTACTAGTTATGACTATTTGTTTCTAGATGTTCACAGGTCTGTTTTTCGATTATTTCCCCCCCAGTATCTTCCCAGGTATGGATGTTAGGCTGATTGTTCTGTAGTTTCCTGGTTCTGTAGTTTCCCCCTTTTTTGAAGATGGGAAACACACCCGCCCTTTTCCAATCCTCAGGTAATTCCCCAGTGCGCTGAGAGTTTTGGAGGATAAGTACATAGTCCCGTTGAGGCCCACCTGTTGAGTACAAGATCTCCAAGGTCCCTTCCAACTCTGTCATTCCGTACAGGTGGTCCTCATTTAGTGACCAGAGTGAAACGGCACTGAAAAATGTGACTGATGACCGTTTTCCACAGTGATGACCATTGCAGCCTCCCCGTGGTCACGTGATTAAAATCCAGATGTTTGGCAACTGGTTTGTATTTATGAGGTCGCAGTGTCCCGGTTGCAGTGTCCCTTTGCGACCTTCGACCAGCAAAGTCCATGGGGTTCACTTAACAACCAGGCTACTGGCAGAGTTTTATCTCCGCTTGGCAGGAAGAGTCATCCAACGGGACGAATAAAATGTCCCCTTAGCCACAGAACGATCGGGTCAAAGTCGAGAACTATTCTGAACGTGTCCTGTTTTCCGTCCCGACTGTTGGGGAACCAGCCCTGACCAAAGGTGTGGCCTTTCTCGCCCCTCCAGGATCAGCCCAGACGGGTGAAGAGGTTCCTCAGAGTTTTCCAAAAGCTAAAGAAAGGCATTCGGAAGTTGTTCAAGAAAGAGAAGATGGTTACCTCTTGACCTCTTAAGAGAAGATTCAGAAGGATCCCCGATCCGGTGGGGAAAAGAGCGGGAATCTCCACGGAAAAAGGGGGACGACCTTTCCCCAACTTCCCCCTCTTAGACCTACATCAGACACCGAGATGCCTCAAGGGTCGTCTAAATCCAAATTTGTCACGGAATTAAAGTCTGAATCAAGGTTGGGAAGGCTAAGATTGCTGCATGCAGAAGAAACCCGTTTAAGGGGAAATAGTGGAGAAATTGCAAAAAAATGTTTTTTTTAGGCAGCTTCTGTTTTAGTAACAAGTTAATAAATGATGAAACGAGGCAGAGCAAGGTTGATTCTTGCAAAATACAATTCCTATCAAGAGGGAAATGAGTTTTTACGACACTTGTGGGGATTCCTTCCTGATTTCTCTGGGTGAAATTTGGGGTTTATAGTTTATTTTCCAACATAGTCTTCCTTCATCTCCCTTTTATTTCCTTTATTATATTTAACCTCCATTGGAGGTTCACTTTTCTTGTCCTTCCTCCTTTCCTTTTCTCCTCCTCTGCTCAAATTCTGGCTTTGATTCTTATTCTGAGTTTTTCTGATTTATTTTTAATTTGATTTGTTTTAACTTTAACTCTTATTTTTATTAAATGGATTCTGAGGAGAATTTCCCCCCAGTTTCAAGACCAGGCAGTACTTAGCAACTCTCACTAGGTGAAATAAGGAGAAAACAACTAATTCACAGGTGGTTCTCGACTTACAACCATAATTTCCATCGCTAAGAGAGTTTTGCCCTATTTGATGTCCTCCCTTGCCACCGTTGTTATGAATCATCACTGTAGTTACACAGTTGTTAAATGAATCTGGCTTCCTGTCTGTCAAGTGATCGCAAAAGGGATCACGTGACTCCGAGACATTGCGACTGTCATAAATATGAATCAGCTGCCAAGCACCTGAATTTTGTTCACGTAACTACGGGGATGGTGCAAGGTTCATAAGCGTGAAAATGATCCCCTTTTCTTCAGTGCCGTTGTAACTTCGAACGGTCATGAAATCAACGGTCATAAATCGAAGACTGCCTGTATTGACTTGTTTTATGTCTGAATCCAGGTGTGCTAAAAATGGTCACTTCTCTAAGAAACATGAACGTGTGAGCACGCACAACTTCTCCCTTTGGCCTTGCCCAAGGTGATCTAATCAATTGACTGGTTGATTAATCTGTTTTTGGATTATCTTCCTGAAGCCCCTGTTGAATCTCGCTAGCCAATACCTGGATAGAGTTTCTCTTTGGGGTTTCTCACTTTCACCCTTTAATATCTAACCCGAAGGCCAACCTGGGGATTTTGAGCCAGTCCCTCTCTTCAGCCCAGCCCACCTCACAGGGCTGTTGTGGGGGAAATGGGGGGAGGAAAGAACGATTTATAAAAACCGTGGAGGTGAAACAAGGAAGCCCCCAGAAAAGGCAGGTGATGCCCTGGGACACAGTTTCAAGAGTTCCTTTTTTGCGTTTCCAGATTCTGCTCGGTCCTAACCAGGTGCTGCTCCTCCCTCTTGCACTTCCCGGCCCAACCGACACAGAGTTGTGACTTCCCTGTTTTGTGGGGACTTTCCTCCCCCACCCCGAAGTTCAGGTGGCTCAGCCCCTCCTCCTCCTCTCTGGAGTCCTTCGAAGGGCCTTATGGCAATAAGAGGGGGCAAACCGATCACATTTAGGCCTTGCACAATCGGCGTCCTTTGCACAACTGTGTGGTGCCACACGCGACAATGCCTCCATTGCCAAGGCCGGGCTCTGAGGCCCCTTAATCGGGGGGGTGGGGGGAGACTTGATGGCGGGCAAATATATCGGCACTTCTCAACTTACCACTCTTTGAAGTCACAATGGCACTGAAAAAATGACTTCAGGCCGCTTTTCACACTTACAACCCTTGGCAGAACCCCCATAATAGTCCTGTATTCAAAATTCAGGCGCTTGGCAACTGACTCGTATTTATGACGGTGGCATTGTCCTGGGGGTCATGTGATGATCCCCTTTTGCGACCTTCTCACGAGCAAAGTCGGGATTGACTTCACAACCCTGGGACTGACTTAATAACTGCCGCCATTCACTTAACCGCTGGGGCAAGAATCATCGTAAAAGGGGGCAATAATCATGGCATCATAGCACTGGAAGGGACCTTGGAGGTCATCTAGTCCAACCTCCCGCTCAACCATTCTGGACCAATGGCTGTCCAATCTCTTCATAGAGACCTTATAGCAATGAATCTTCAGTCCATTTTTGAAAAGCTCCACAGATGGAGCCCAAATCTTAAAATTGCCAATTTTAGAGTTTGCGTAGAGGGTTACCAAGGAAACCTTTATCTCCTCCTCCTCCTTCTTGGAATAACAGAGTTGGAAGGGACCCTG
>NC_142025.1:1489000-1494000 GCF_049901735.1 Notechis scutatus | reverse complement strand
TTGGAAGAGGAGATTGGCGTGGTATCTACCAAGCTTTGGTTCCACCTGAACCAGCAACTAGCCCAGACTTGAGATAAGCCAGAAAGAGAATAAGGTCATTTCTGGAAACAACAGGAGGGAATATTTGTAGCTCAGGGTTGAAGTGTGGGGGTGCTTGGGGGTCCCCCAGTTGGGTGGTTTTTGTGGGGACGTTTCATAAATCCCCTTCCTGAAGCCCCCTCCCCTTCTTGGCAATTCCATTTTTAATCTGCATTTCTCAAATCGAGTATCCTTTGTTTTCAAACTCCAAAAACCGCATCCGATACACAGATAGTCTTAAACTTACAACAATCAGGTGTGATTTTTTGCTTAGTGGCCATCCTCTCGACTTACAGCAGTTCGTTTAGTGACCAGTTACAACAGCCCTGGGAAAAAAAGATTTATGTCCATATTGCAGCTAGTCCTCAACTTACAACAGTTCGTTTAGCGACCATTCGAAGTTGCAACGTCATTAATAAAAAGTGACTTAGGTCCCTTTTTCACACTTAACGACCATTGCAGAGCCTCAGGGTCATGTGAGTTACTTTCAGATGCTTGGTAACCGACTCGTATTTATGACGGTCACAGTGTCCCGGAGTCAGGTGATCCATTTTTATGACCTTCTGACGAGCCAAGTCAATGGGGAAACCCGGACTCACTTAACAGCCAGGTGACCAATTTAACAACTCCAGTGATTCGCTTTACGACCAAGGCAAGAAAGGTCGTAAAATGGGCACAGCTCACTCAACAAACAGAAATTTGGCGCTCGGTTTTAGTTGTAAGTTGGGGGCTGCATGTAAAGCCTTCTGCTTTTAATTCTTAAATTAAGAACTAAACTCTTAAATTGAGAATTAAATTAAGAATTAAAACCTTCTGCTTTTAATTCTTAAATTACGAATTAAACTTTGCCCGCCGCCCAGAAGCGGGGAGAACCTGCAAAGGGGGTAAAACAGACAGACACACACAAACCCCATTGTGTTGGGTAGAAATGCCACAACCGCACCCTTTGTCGGGGTCCC
Source organism: Notechis scutatus (assembly GCF_049901735.1). Classification (NCBI taxonomy): domain Eukaryota; kingdom Metazoa; phylum Chordata; class Lepidosauria; order Squamata; family Elapidae; genus Notechis; species Notechis scutatus. Next base: position 1,492,963 of record NC_142025.1, on the reverse strand, counting down.
AGAGCAGCAGGGAAGCAGAAAGAGGAAGGGGCTGCTGGATGGCCCCTGGGGGAGCCAGCCCTGACCTCCCCCCCCCCGTCCTTCTCTTCCTCCCCAGGACCAGCCCAGGAGGGTCAAGAGATTCAAGAAATTTTTCAAGAAGCTGAAGAAGAGCGTGAAGAAACGTGTCAAGAAATTCTTCAAGAAGCCGAGGGTCATCGGGGTCTCCATCCCCTTCTAAGAGAGGGGCTCGGAAGGACCTGCAGCCTCCGCTCTCCGATCCCAGGAAAACCGGCAGAGAAAATGAGGCCGGCTGCTCCAGTCCGTCAAATCATTTCCCGATAGGATGCTCTGCCAATCAATCCATGAATAAATAAATATATACTCGTATGTGGTTGCTACTTCGGTGCTATCCTGCTTTTATGTTGAAAAGACTAACAGAATAAGAGAGTGGGAAGGGACCTCGGAGGCCTTCTAGTCTAACCTCCTGCTCAAACAGGAGACCTTTACGGAATCATACAGTAATAAAGTGGGAAGGGACCTTGGAGGTCATCTAGTCCAACCCCCTGCTCATGCAGGAAACCCTCTGCCATTTCAATTTTTTGTAGATATACATATAGATTGTACATATACATATACATTGTACGTACACATATACTCATACATTATACACATACATCGTATATATCTCTATCTCTGTCTGTCTGTCTGTCTGTCTGTCTATCTATCTATCTATCTATCTATCTATCTATCTATCTACACACACACACACACACACACCCCTGTAATACATATATGCGGGAAACAGGCGTTCCTTCCTTGGCAGATCAACCAGGATTTTGAGAGTTGTCCTCTAGACCAGCGGTAGCTAAACTTTTAGGGCTCTTGTGCCGAATATTGCACACTCGCACACGTGCGCTGACGTGCCAGCACCCAGGAGGCAATGTATGCCCCCCATGCTCCCTGTACATGATCCCTCCGCCATCCCCTTACCTGCACTGCACATGCGCGCACCTCCCAGCTGATATTGGGCCCATTTGAGGCCTTTTTCGGTGTCCCAGAGGCTTGAGGGAAGCCTCTGCAGCCTTTGGAGGCTGAAAAACGGGCCCAGTTTGTCACTTCCGCTATTTCCAGGAGTACAGGAAGTGGTGAAAAGGGCCTGTTTTTTGGCCTCCAAAGGCTGCAGAGGTTTCCCTCGGGCCTCCGGGAGGCCGAAAAAGGCCTCAAGTGGGCCCAAAATCAACTGGGAAGGCCGCGCATGCGCAATCAGGTAAGTTTGGCTGGCGCTCGCGTGCCCGCACAAATGGCTGTTTGTGCCACCTGAAAACAACCCAGGAAATAGACATTGCTTGAGAAGTCAATGAGTGAATCAACCTTCAACTATTAAAAGGAAAGTAAACAAATCCAGACCCCCCAAATCAGGTTTTCCGGAATAGACCTTCATGCTTCCTCCTTTTTATGACTTTGATATTGGCCCAACCTTTCGAAGGCGACTGGCGAGAGAGGCTTATTTCTTGGCCGGTTGTTTGCTGACATCGTTTCTATGGCCGCCCATCCCACAAACAGTCCTCGACTTACGACCCCAATGGAGCCGGACGTTCATGTTGCTGAGGGAGGCACTTGTCATGCTTTAACCTGTCTCTGTAAGAATGGTCTTGAAGAAGGCAGCCTCTTCCGTCCTCTTCCATCGCGGCTTTCTTTTCCTCCTGCTGACAGGCGGCTGGTTTTGCTACCAAAGCTGGTAATTTGGATGCTTTGCTCCCCATCTTTTTTTTTTTTGGAATGTATATTTTATTGCTTAAAGAGGAATATACGGAATACTGTGTAATCGGGCATGCCATCCCAATTGCCATGAAACAGAAGTAAGAACAAAATGACATGTGCAAATTTATATATACAAATTTTTGTACAAAAATTTCTGACCGTCATATAAAATGTCAACTCCTCTTATCGTTCTAATACTTGCATTCCCCCGTCAATAATACAAACAGTGTCTCTTTCCAGGACCCCCTCAGCCGATTCTTTCGCCTTCCAACTTCTCCCTCCTGTTTCTAACCGTTGATAAAACCTATTCCATGTGAAATTGTATTCTGTATCTGCTTTATTTATTATTTTTAGTGTCCTTCTGTGGATTTCCGCACAGTCTAGTATCTTCCTTATCGTCTCATACTCTAACGGGGTGTTTTCGTTCTTCCACTCCTGCGCGTGTATACAATTCTTGCAGCCGCCAAAACATGTAACATGAAATAAATTCAGGGATGGGCTGCTGGGTGGGGTTGGCAGGGGTTTGGGAGAGCCCCTAGCTCAGATTCTGTGCAGTTTGGAGAATCCCGCTCCTGGCTGGCCCCGCCCACCCCACTCCTCCCCAGAGTCCCCACACGACCCATTTTGGATGCAGGTAAGTGCAGGGCGTGGGTAGATGCTTTCGGGAGGGAAAAAGCAGGGGCTCCCGGATGTTCAGGAAGGCCGGAAATGGGCCCATTTCTGGCTTCCAGAGAGCCTCCGGAGTCTGGGAGGCCATTTTTGCCTCCCAGATTCTGTGTTGCAGGTGGCCGACTAGGCCACGCCCGCCATGGCCACGGCCACCCAGCAGCCAGGCAGAGAACCCGTTGCTAAAATGTTTGAATATATTGTTCCTTTGTCATAACCCTCTGATGCGATACCTAGTAAAAACAATTCTGGTTTGAAATCTATATGGTGTTTGGTCATTTTTTCTAGCCACGTATGGATTTGAGTAGGGTTTACTCCCTATTTTGTAAAGGGGAGACTAGGAAGGGCCCAAATCTAAGATCAGAAGGAGAAGTGGAGGGCTGGATGCCCGCAATTCTCAGTCTATTCAGGCTAACCCAGGAAGGTTTGGTGTTTCGCACCTTCTCCCTTCGGCTGCTCGCTTCCTTAAGCCCGCCTGGGTGTTGATTGCCCCTTTCAAAGCTTCCCATCCTCTGGGTTTGGGACTAATTGGCCTCTGACTCATTTCATGACCCTTTGCTGGACTTTTGCAAGTTATTTGTTGGCTTGTGGGTTTTAGCTTTTTGAAGAAAACAAAACCGTTACACAAAAAGAGTCGTGCCTTGCAAAGAAGAGACTAACTTGGTCCCATATCAGCATTTATTTCCATTTTTTAAAAACCGTGTTACAACTATTTCTGCCGTTTCCCCGTTTCATTCAACCCCTTTCCCTAAGTTGTGTTTTGCTCCAATATTTCTCTTTCCACCTGGGTACAGAGCTCAAAGTCTATTTCAAATTTGAATTTGCACAAAAGTTTAGAAAGCCCGGATCCGATCCAAGTTGGACAACTGGAGAATCACCATCATTTTCTGAGGAAATGATTTTTCTCAGATCTCAAGACATCTGCAGCCGGGTCCTTCTTCATTATCCGAGTAATCCTAGGATGGCCTTCTTGATTAATATCTTCATCGCGACCTTACCGGCTATCTTTGTGACTTTGTTTACCCACTTTTTGGTCTTCTTGAATTTCTTCAAGCGTTCGGGCTGATCCTAGAGAGGAAGAAAAGGATCATTGTATCTGGTTAGCCCTGTTTTCACAACACAGGCTATCCAGCCCACGCCGGAGGCTTTCAAGAAGAGACTGGATAGCGACTTGTCTCAAATGGTATCGGTTCTCCTGCAGGGAGAACTAAACTAGAGGACCTCTAAGGTCCCTTCCGCTCTATTCCCATTGATTGATTGAGAAGGTTTGGGAGCTGCAGAAAAGGAGATTCTGTCCGTGTCAGGGCTGGGGGAAACGGCAGGTGTGACTTTAAGGCTGGTAAGGCAGAATGTGACAACGTGGCTGAACGGTTTTGCCCATACTGGAACTGTGTTCTTTGGGCTACATATTCCAACTCGGGAATAGGAACCCATCTCCCTATATCGCGGGTGCTTCGAACCAAGGACTGCACGATTTATAACTGTAATTGGGTCAACATAACCATACCTAATCCCCAAACCTGGATTACTAAATATGGCCCAGCTTTGGGGATC
>NC_142025.1:1407865-1488900 GCF_049901735.1 Notechis scutatus | reverse complement strand
AAAATTGCCCAAGCAAAATTGCCGCTTTACGATGTTCCTTGCCACCGTTGTTAAGTGAATCACTGCACTTGTTCAGTTTATAACACAGCCGTTAAGTGAATCCGGCTTCTCTATTGATTTTGCTCATCACAAAAGGGGATCACGTGACCCCCCAGGACGCCACAACCGTCATAAATACGAGTCAGTGGCCAAGAGACTGGATTTTGATCAGGTGACTTTCAGGGAGGCTATGATGGTCGCTCAAGGGTGAAAAACAGTCCTAAGTCCCTTTTTTCAGCACCGTCATAACTTTGAACGGTCACTAAACGCACTCTTGTAAGTTGGGGCTGCCTCTAGGTAAGGGGAGTGTCTTCCAAGGTTGGTGATGGGTGAACCCCTTCGGTCCTGAGCGGTTCCAGGGACCAGGAAAAGAAAGGCTGGTGTTTTTATCAATGGTTTCTTCTTCTTCTTCTTCTTATGCTGGCACGCCTGCCGGCCGAAATCTTGGGAAAGTGTGTGCAACTACGTGAATTATATTTAAGGCACCCCGTGGAAACCTCTCAGGGAGGAGCCGGCTTCGGCTTGTCAACGTCTCGGTCCCTTATAACCCCGGAAGGTCTCCCCCCTCCGAGGAAAGTGGAGGATTTTAAGAAGGGGCCGGAGAGCCGTTTGCGTTTCCTGCTCAGGCAGTGGGTGGGACAGAACGCCTCCCACTCCAAGCTAGTAGCAGAGGAGGAGGAGGAGGAGGAGGGGAGGGGAGGAGGAGTGGGAGGAGGAGGAGGAGGAGGAGGGAGTGGAGGAGGAGGAGGAGGAGGAGGAGGGGGAGGAGGAAGAGGGAGGAGGAGGAGGAGGAGGAGGAGGAGGAGGAGGAGGAGGAGGAAGACGAGGAGGAGGAGGGGAGGGGAGAAGGAGGAGGGGGAGGAGGAGAGGAAGACAAGGGGGAGGGGAAAAGGGTTTCCTGCTTGAGCAGGGATCAGACTAGAAGACCTCCGAGGTCCCTCCCAACTCCGCTATGTAGCAGAGGAGGAGGAGGAAGGGAAGGGAAAGGAGATAAAGGGTTCCTGCTTGAGGTCGGACTAGAAGACCTCCAAGGTCCCTTTTAGCACTGTGATTTGGAGGAGGAGAGGAGGAAGAAGAAGAGGAGGAAGTGCGGGGTGGGGGTTGAGCAGGGGTCAGAGTAGAAGTCCTCCAAGGCCTCTTCCAACTATCCTGTAATCTGCAACTCTTACACTGCAAAAACATATGGACGACACAACTCGACCAGGGCAAAGCAATAGATGCAATCTACATAGACTTCTGTAAAGCCTTTGATTCAGTGGTACACGACAAACTACTCCTAAAAATAAAATCCCATGGTATCTCTGGACAACTGAATAACTGGATAGAAGCATTCCTGGCAAACAGACAACAAATGGTCAAAATTGGGAGCGTCCTATCAAATTCTGTACCTGTCAATAGTGGTGTCCCCAAGGCAGTGTTCTAGGACCAACTCTCTTCATACTCTACATAAACGACCTCTGTGATCATATTAAGAGCAATTGCGTTCTCTTCGCTGATGATGTAAAGCTGTTCAATACCACAGACAATACTGCTACCCTACAAAAAGATCTTGACTATGTATCTGAATGGTCAAACAAATGGCAACTTCAAATCTCAACAAATAAATGCTCTGTCTTACATATTGGCAAAAAAAATCAGAAAATAAAATACAAGCTGAATAGTCAAGATCTTGTTGATGACCCAAGCTCTGTAAAGGACCTTGGAATACTCACCTCTAATGATCTAAGTGCTAGAGCCCACTGCAACTACATAGCCAAAAAGGCATTAAGAGTTGTTAACCTAATCCTCGTAGTTTTTCTCTGGTAATATCACACTACTAACCAGAGCATACAAAACATTTGCTAGACCAATACTCGAATACAGTTCATCAGTCTGGAACCCTCATTACGTATCTGATATTAGCACAATTGAGAAAGTCCAGAAATATTTCACAAGAAGAGTTCTCCACTCTTCTACTCGTTGTAGAATACCTTATGCCACCAGACTTGAAATTCTAGAACTAGAAAACCTTGAATTACGCCGTCTTCGGTCTGACTTAAGCATGGTATATAAAATCATACATTGCAATGTCCTACGTGTCAATGAATACTTCAGCTTCAACCATAACAACACAAGAGCACACAATAGATACAAACTCAAAGTAAACCGCACCAAACTTGATTGCAGGAAATACGACTTCAGCAATAGAGTAGTCAATGTCTGGAATACTCTACCCGACTCTGTAGTCTCTTCCCCAAACCCCAAAAACTTTAACCTTAGACTGTCTACTATTGACCTCACCCCTTTCCTAAGAGGTCTGTAGGGGGCGTGCATAAGCGCACCAACGTGCCTACCGTCCCTGTCCTATTGTTTCTCTTATTCTTTTATTTTTCTTATATGTACCCATTTCATGTATTCACAACTATGTATACACTTATACTTATTATCTTGTAAACAATTGACAAATCAAATAAATAAAAAAATAAAAATAAAATAACTCTGTTATTTAGCAGAGGGAGAGGAGGAGGAAGAGGAAGACAAGGAGAAAGGGAAGGGGAAGGAGAAAAGGGTTTAAGCAGGGGTCAGACTGGAAGGCCTCCGATGTCCCTTCCAGCTCTCGCTCTGTTACAGGCCCCTGCTCTATCCACGGGCTAAGGGTTGGCTGGGAGAAACGAGAGGGAGAACGTCCCGAAGGAGGACTCCAGTTCCATCTCCGTCGTGGGAGCCCCGTGGACCGGTCTCCAACCCAGCCTGCTCCCGGCCACTCACCCCGTCTTCCTGGAAGTCGCATTCCTCCAAGGACCGTTCTTCGGCCACCAGGCACACCGTCTCCTTGAGGGTGAAGTTCAGCTCTTGGTTGCTTTCAGAAAGAGGATCCTGAAACGAGACACGGTCCAGCAGGGGGTTAGTTTTAGAGACCGCTTGAACGTCCTCCCACGGTCCCTCGGAAGGAGCCCTCAAGGAGCCACCGGGGTCTATATCTACAGGGCAGAGTCCATGCAGGTTCCGGAAGTTCTGGATTCCAGGCCTACCATCCTGATTGATCCTAGTTGGATCGGGAAGATCTTCCAGGTGGAACTGATTCCACTTTTTCAGCTAGCTTCCCACGAGGGAAGGGTCTACTCTACAAAAAGTCCAACAGGACGAATTTTGTCTATGCCAGAGGGAAAAAAGGACCAGGGGAGACATGATAGCAGTCTTCCAGTATCTCAGGGGCTGCCCCAAAGAAGAAGGAGTCAAGCTGTTCTCCAAAGCCCCTGGAGGCAGGACCAGAAGCAACGGATGGAAACTAATCAAGGAGAGAAGCAACTTGGAACTTAGGAGAAACTTCCTGACAGTGAGAACAATCAACCAGTGGAACAACTTGCCACCAGAAGTTATGGCTTCTCCAACACTGGAGGCATTTAAGAATGAGTGGACAACAAATTGAGTGGACAACAAATCAAGGGGAGAAGCAACCTAGAACTCAGGGAGAAATTTCCTGACAGTTAATTGGCCGAACTATTTGCCTTCAGAAGTTATGGGTGAAGTCTTCAAGAAAAAGTGGGATGTCCTTTTGTCCAGAACAGGACAGGATCTCCTGCTTGACCAGGGGGTTGGGCTAGAAGACCTCTAAGTCCCTTTCCAGCTCTGTTATTCTAGATTTCTAGCTTTCAGATCTACAATGGACCCAGATTGAAGGATAGGTAGACCCTAAATGAAGACTCCTTAAGATCTCCATGCCGGGGACTTCCGGTTTGGAAGGCTTCGGCAGCGGCAGGAATCCACAGTCGTGCACGGTTTCTGCCGCGCTGCTGTGGAGTGCCCCCAATCCAGTCGGATTTGGAGGCTATAGTTACCCCGTAGGGGTAGCTGAAGATAGGGGAGAACCAGGCAGGAGTCCGGGGGAATTGCAACCCCCCTCCTCAGCCGATTTAACTCCCTTCTTCGAAGGCAGTGAAGCGGCGGTCAGCAATGGCCGCCACAAAGCAGCCTTCAGCCAGATAAGAAATGTGCAGGAGGAAGTTTGAAGTGAACATTATTGGCTGAACCATAACAAATAACATCTAAACACTCTGGAAACTTGATTCTATTTAAGACACATTGTTTCCAAGAAGATCGTTAAAAGCGGTGGAAGAAAGTTAAAAGGGAATGTTTTTTTCTTCTCACTCTCCTTCCCTATGGAAATAGCAGGTGGAAATCAGAAAACCCCTTTTTGGCATCAAGGTAATTAAATTTGAAAATTAAAGTCAAGGGGTCATTAAAGATTTCTGAACATTGGAATTAAAAAATAATCTTTTGCTATAAGTGGGAAGGGAGAGGTACAGAATTAATATTAAGACTTTGCTGGAGGAGGCTGCTTGGAGCTTATAAGATCAGAGTTGAATTGTTATAAGACTTCTAAAAGATATACTTTGGAACTTTACACTTGAACTGTACCCCAGGAAGAGAAAGTTTAAAAGAAGAAAGTGCTAAATGAAACAGCTTGTGCTTATTTGGATTGCTTGGTGACTTTGGGACTTTTGGAAATTATTATTTGAAAGACTAAAAACTTTTGGGTTGTTTAAAAATTTTTCACAATGGCATTATCTGTTGAAGAATTGAAAATGGAATTTAAAAAGCTAAAAGAAGAGGAACAAGAAGGGAAGGGCTCTTCTGGATCTGTTTTTCATTGTTTAGAAATGGCGATTTCTACCTATCAGAAATTACAAGAACAAGAAGGGTGGGATGATGAAGAAGAAGCCATATTTAATGAACAAACAACTTTAGCTGGGGAAGAAAAGGGAAAGAGGAGAAAGAGAATGGAGAATTTAAGACTTAAAAAAACAACCAAAAAAGGGAAAAATAAGGTGAAAAATCGATACAATGTCAGGAAGCAACAGAAAAGAGAATTACAGAAAAGAGTGGAGACTAAGAGGGTGGAGATCAAGAGACGGGGCGGGGGGGTAAAAAGGCTAGATCGGAGAAGAGAGGTAGGGAAAAAGGAAAGAGAAGTTATAAAGGTTTGAAACAAGGTGCAAAGAAACAGGATTTCTTCAGAGATAATGGGTAAAAATATAATTAAAAAAGAGATTCTGCAAAAGTACATAAGACAGTATAGTTGTATTTGTATTTGAAACAATGTTAGAAAACTGGAACATTATATGATTTAATAAAATATTAAAGGGAATGTGTAAAATGCTTAAGAATTAATGATAGAATTTAATCTACTATAGATTATTGTTTTAATTATATTATAAACTTATTATTTTTCTATTTTAAAATGTAGTATGTAACTTTGAATGTGCTAAGCAGAATCAGAATGAAAATCTTATATTATTTTAAGTGTTAAATTTAGGGGAAAGATATAAAGGCGTCATACTTCAATCAGTGATTACAGGAGAAATATTGTGTTAATGAGAAAAGAAAAATAGATAATTGAAACAGAACGCACAAAAGATATAAGCATAATGAGCTAAATTGAGATGAAATAAATAAAATAGAATTAAGAGAGTGAAAAGAGGGGAGAAGCCATATAGAAAATATAGAATGGTAAATAAGATAAGAAATGGTATATAAAGTGAGCATGAACTTGATTTATGTCTGTACCAAAAGATGTAACCCGGGACTAAGCCACTTTCCAAAAAGAAGTTTTTATGTTTTTAAGTTTTGCATTTTGTTTGTGTATGTTTGTTTATTGAAAATTAATAAAATTCTTTTTTTTTAAAAAAAAAAAATATCCATGCTGGGAGGAGAGGCTGGCTGGGTCTCTCGTTCTCAGCTGTTACTCAAGACAGGGTCCCACAAGGTCCACTCTACTCTACAGGGGTCAGGATGAAGTCCAGGGGGGAGTACCTACCCACTTGGGTGGAGGAACAGCCTCCAGGAGACGGTACAGGGACTCTTCCCCAGATTTGCTGTTGAAGATGCTCACTGCAAGGTCCACGGCCTCCTCATAGGTCAGGGGTTTGTGTGGCAGGGAGGAGGTCCCACCGATGGCGAGAGCTCCAACCAGCAGCAAGGTCTTGCAGAAGAACCCTTCCATCCTCGGTCCTTCTGCTACGGAGCTCCACTGCCGATGTGGTTCCCGGCACCAGGGTGTCTCCTTTTATGCCCTGGTGGGCAGGTCCTCTCCTCGTTGGGAGGGGACCAGGGGTTTCCCCCACCACTGAATTCTCCCAGGTCCTTCCTGAAAAGAAGACACTCCCTTTTTGGAGAAGGGAGCCCAGAGAAGCAGCGCTTGGGCATTTTTTCCCCGCTGTCTTAAACGTGAAAATTTCTTCTGGCAGGTTTCCAGATCAAGGTTTCTCAATCTTGGGCATTTTCAGGCTGGGGGACTTCGGGGAGGGGCTGGGGGGGGCTTCGACTAGATCAGGGGTCTCCCATCTTGGCCACTTGAAGACCTGTGGACTTCAACGCCAACTGGCTGACGAACTCTGAGAGTTGACATCCACCAGCCTTGAAGTGGCCAAGGTTGGACGAGAAGACCTCCAGGGTCCCTTCCAACTCTATGGCCTCCCAGACTCCGGAGGCTCTCTGGAAGCCAGAAATGGGCCCATTTGCGGCCTTCCTGAACATCCGGGAGCCCCGTTTTTCCCCCTCCCCGAGCATCTACCCACACCCTGCACTTACCTGCATCCAAAATGGGTCGTGTGGGGATTCTGAGGAGGAGTGGGGTGGGCGGGGCCAGCCAGGAGCGGGATTCTCCAAATTGCACAGAGGTAATTAAATTAAATTAAATTAAGGTAATTAAAGGGGAGAACCAGGCAGGGGTCCAGGGGAATTGTAACCCCCCTCCTCAGCCGATTTAACTCCCTTCTCCGAAGGCAGTGAAGCGGCCACAAAGCAATGGCTGCCACAAAGCAGCCTTCAGCCGGATAAGAAATGTGCAGGAGGAAGTTTGAAGTGAACATTATTGGCTGAACCATAACAAATAACATCTAAACACTCTGGAAACTTGATTCTATTAAAGATACATTGTTCCCAAGAAGATCGTAAAAAGCGGCGGAAGAAAGTTAAAAGGGAAAGTTTTTTTCTTCTCACTCTCCTTCCCTATGGAAATAGCAGATGGAAATCAGAAAAACCCTTTTTGGCATCAAGGTAATTAAATTTGAAGATTAAAGTCAAGGGGTCATTATGTAGCAGCAAATCGTGTTTCCAAAGCAGGACACGAGACCACGAAAGATGAAAGAATGCAGGTTTATTTGCGCAAAGCATTCAGAGCATTAACGTGACAAATTCTGAACTCCCCTCCCTCATTTAGGGCAGTTCCTTTATACCTCTTGTGACTTCAGCCGAAGTCTGGGCGTTCATCTTTGACATATTTACCAAATACGGATGACTGTGCTTACAAGATAATACAGAAAACTTGAAAAACATCTTTTTCCAAGAAGGAACTAGAAAGAGGATATGATAAACATATTTTGCGTACTCTGTTATCTTACACCACCAGATACTTTCCATGCCCACCCTTGTTTATAGTGACAGCTAAGTTGTTAGTTCCCTAAAGTTATAGATTTCCTAATATCTGAGCAAGCAAAAGCAAAGGCACTCTGACCTTCTTCTGGTTGTGACTTATGACCTATATAGGGTGATGATATGATTAGCAGTGCTATTATTTTATATGTCTTTTTAGTTCTGCTTCATTCCCCCCTTTGAAACTTCACCTTCATTGATAGATTACTGTGCAGTTTCATATTCCTGGTTGGGCCGATATAGGGGAAGAAGTTCCTCATATGTGTTCGAAGGGTCCTGTGCTCACAGGGCCATTACCTTTTTGGTGGTTTTCTTCTCAACAGGCTGCTGGAAATAGTCCGCACAAAGATAGGGAGAACACATGGCAAGATTACACAGCCTGCGGCAATCAGTCCTATAAGCGCGACAATGGCCTGCAAGCCAGGTAATTTGGGGAACCAGGAACCAAAAAGATCACTAAAATCCAACCCATTCCATTTTTGAACCGGGACATGAGCAAGATTCTCAATGCGCCTAGCCCATTGTTCGATGATCTCACCCACATCATCAAATTCCAGGCAGCAATTAGTGAAGTTGAACTTTCCACACACCCCTCCCTCTGCGGCCAACAGATAGTCCAATGCCAAACGATTTTGATAAATGGCATCTCTAAATTTCTTCTGCTGGGCCTCCAGGGTGCGTAGAGACTGAGCAGTTTCGTTGGCGATCAACTCAACCACAGCCTGAAGCCTAATAATACGGTTCAGCATATATATAGGGGTACGGTACCCCCAAGACCCGTCTGGCGCCCACTTGGCCGGGTCTTAATAATGAATGATTCTCTCTGAGGGCCACTCATCATCCTTCCAGTCCCCTATCTTGTAATCGGCCTTCAGCTTTCTGCTCTGCCATTGATCAGCATCCAACGCTTGGGGTATGTTCAATGGCATCATAAAAAAAGGAAGGGTTAATAACCCCCAGAGTGCAAGCCCCTCTCCAATTAGAGGGGGGAGCTATAGGCCACATCCCCACATATCCAATGTACTCCAGGAGGGGCATTAGTGGTGTTATCCAAGGAGTATTTGGACCAGTAGGTGTTTGTCTTATTGGGCCAATATTCCCATGATTTTGTAGACTGGTTCCATTCATGGACTTCTAGACATTCAGTTTCCCCCACAGAGGGACCCTTTCCCTGGGTATTGGCTAAGCACCAGTGAGCGACTATGGGGTTAGTTAACTCCCACCGCGAGAGGGGTTGGTGCTGCGGCATTGCCGTGAGGTTACAAGGTATGGAATAGTTCCACTCCTGTGCTGCCCATGGCCACTGATCCCCGATTTTGGTTCCCCCGCAGATGTAACAGTTAGTAACATTAAACGTATGAGCTATGGTGGAGGCTAGTTCGAGGAAAAGGTTGCGTGCCTCATGTGAGGGCTGCAATTCTATGTCAACCTCTTGCCAGAATTCAGAGAAGTATTTTGAGTGACAATTGGATGCAAGCTTCCTAGTTTCTATTGACAAGTGGACAATGCCCCCAGGGTCCGTCCCTTTGGCATACAATCTGATCCCCAAAGCTGGGCCATATTTAGTAATCCAGGTTTGGGGATTAGGTATGGTTATGTTGACCCAATTACAGTTATAAATCGTGCAGTCCTTGGTTCGAAGCACCCGCGATATATGGAGATGGGTTCCTATTCCCGAGTTGGAATATGTAGCCCAAAGAACACAGTTCCAGTATGGGCAAAACCGTTCAGCCACGTTGTCACATTCTGCCTTACCAGTGCCAGGGGAATGGCGTTGGGGGCAGATGTAGACATCGTTTTGTGCGTACGTCTGATGCCACGATAGAGAGGTGCCACAAGAGGTGGGCCAGGATGCCACTTTGCAAACATCGAGCAGGAAAGTACCCGGGCTAGTGGGTGCTAGAATCTGCGTCTGGGCAACGATTGGACCATTTTGGTCTCCCTGACTTCTGACCACTAACCATGTCTGGGCTGGTTTTACCTTAGGGTCATAACATTCATTCAAAAGGGGACATATGGAGTACCAGGTCCCATTGTAACAACAAGGGGTGGGAGTTTTTGCGCACGTATAGTGACTATGATATATCAAGGTAGTGCGGATCTCCCTCCCTCTTAACACCGTTTTCAGACAGACTCCGGGAGAAATTTCCTGACAGTTAATTGGCCGAACTATTTGCCTTCAGAAGTTATGGGTGAAGTCTTCAAGAAAAAATGGGATGTCCTTTTGTCCAGAACAGGACAGGATCTCCTGCTTGACCGGGGGGTTGGGCTAGAAGACCTCTAAGTCCCGTTCCAGCTCTGTTATTCTAGCTTTCAGATCTACAATGGACCCAGATTGAAGGGTAAGTAGACCCTAAATGAAGACTCCTTAAAATCTCCATGCTGGGAGGAAAGGCTGGCTGGGTCTCTCTTTCTCAGCTGTGACTCAAGACAGGGTCCCACAAGGTCCACTCTACTCTACAGGGGTCAGGATGAAGTCCAGGGGGGAGTACCTACCCACTTGGGTGGAGGAACAGCCTCCAGGAGACGGTACAGGGACTCTTCCCCAGATTTGCTGTTGAAGATGCTCACTGCAAGGTCCACGGCCTCCTCATAGGTCAGGGGTTTATGTGGCAGGGAGGAGGTCCCACCGATGGTGAGAGCTGCAACCACCAGCAAGGTCTTGCAGAAGAACCCTTCCATCCTCGGTCCTTCTGCTACGGAGCTCCACCGCCGATGTGGTTCCCGGCACCAGGGTGTCTCCCTTTATGCCCTGGTGGGCAGGTCCTCTCCTCGTTGGGAGGGGACATGGGGTTCCCCCCCCGAATTCTCCCAGGTCCTTCCTGAAAAGGAGAAGGGGGCCCAGAGAAGCAGCGCTTGAGCATTTTTTTTTCCGCTGTCTTAAACGTGAACATTTCTTCTGGCAGGTTTCCAGATCAAGGTTTCTCAATCGTGGGCATTTCCAGGCTGGGGGACTTCGGGGAGGGGCCGGGGGGGCTTCGACTAGATCAGGGGTCTCCCACCTTGGCCACTTGAAGACCTATGGACTTCAACGCCAACTGGCTGACGAACTCTGAGAGTTGAAATCCACAAGCCTTGAAGTGGCCAAGGTTGGACTAGAAGACCTCCAGGGTCCCTTCCAACTCTGTTATTCCAAGAAGGAGGAGGAGGAGAGAAAGGTTTCCTTGGTAACCCTCTACACAAACTCTAAAATTGGCAATTTTAAGATTTGGGCTCCATCTGTGGAGCTTTTCGAAAATGGACTGAAGATTCATTGCTATAAGGTCCCTATGAAGAGATTGGACAGCCATTGGTCCAGAATGGTTGAGCGGGAGGTTGGACTAGATGACCTCCAAGGTCCCGTCCAGTCATAGGATTCCATGTTCTTAAGGATTAGACAAGTATTTGTCCAGAATAGTATCGATTCTCCTCTTGAGCAGGGGGTTGGACTAGAAGATCTCTTAAGGTCCCTTCCAGTGCTAGAATGCCATGAGTATTGCCCCCTTTTACGACGATTCTTGCCCCAGCGGTTAAGTGAATGGCGGCAGTTATTAAGTCAGTCCCAGGGTTGTGAAGTCAATCCCGACTTTGCTCGTGAGAAGGTCGCAAAAGGGGATCATCACGTGACCCCCCAGGACAATGCCACCGTCATAAATACGAGTCAGTTGCCAAGCACCTGAATTTTGAATACATGACTATTATGGGGGTTCTGCCAAGGGTTGTAAGTGTGAAAAGCAGCCTGAAGTCACTTTTTCAGTGCCATTGTGACTTCAAAGAGTTGTAAGTCGAGAAGTGCCGATATATTTGGCCGAGATCAAGTCTCCCCCCACCCCCCCGATTAAGGGGCCTCAGAGCCCGGCCTTGGCAATGGAGGCATTGTCGCGTGTGGCACCCACACAGTTGTGCAAAGGACGCCGATTGTGCAAGGCCGAAACGTGATCGGTTTGCCCCCTCTTATTGCCATAAGGCCCTTCGAAGGACTCCAGAGAGGAGGAGGAGGGGCTGAGCCACCTGAACTTCGGGGTGGGGGGGGAGGAAAGTCCCCACAAAACAGGGAAGTCACAACTCCGTGTCGGTTGGGCCGGGAAGTGCAAGAGGGAGGAGCAGCACCTGGTTAGGACCGAGCAGAATCTGGAAACGCAAAAAAGGAACTCTTGAAACTGTGTCCCAGGGCATCACCTGCCTTTTCTGGGGGCTTCCTTGTTTCACCTGCACGGTTTTTATAAATCGTTCTTTCCTCCCCCCCCCCATTTCCCCCACAACAACAGCCCTGTGAGGTGGGCTGGGCTGAGAGAGAGGGACTGGCCCCAAATCCCCCGGTTGGCCTTCGGGTTAGATATTAAAGGATGAAAGTGAGAAACCCCAAAGAGAAACTCTATCCAGGTATTGGCTGAGATTCAACAGGGGCTTCAGGGAAGATGATCCAAAAACAGATTAATCAACCAGTCAATTGATTAGATCACCTTGGGCAAGGCCAAAGGGAGAGGTTGTGGGTGTTCACACTTTCATGTTTCTTAGAGAAGTGACCAGAAGTGACCCCCGATGAAAGTGGTCTCTCCCAAGCTTCCCTCCTGAACCAATAACCCACCTGCTGTGGAGATATGCTGAGAACCTCATTGGAAAGCCCTAGAAGATTCTCCTCCAGCTTCTTCGGGGTTCTGCAGAGAGTCCCCCCCCCCAAGGCTCAAACGCCTCCCTCCGTTCTGGGACTTTGGGGAGGGAGGGGAAGGAGAAGAGGAGAGAGGGAACCCCTCAGTCCAAGAGGCTACAGGAGAGGAAAGACAGATCACCTTTGCCCAAGATTACGCCCAAGATGTGTTTCTCCTTGCTGCACTTCCTGTTCCTGAAGTTTCTGGAAGTTTAGGGGTTCAGCTAAAGTCACGTCTGCCGTTCCCCCCAGCCCTGAAACAGACAGAATCTCCTTTTCTGCAGCTCCCAAACCTTCTCAATCAATCAATGGGAAGAGAGCGGAAGGGACCTTAGAGGTCCTCTAGTTTAGTTCTCCCTGCAGGAGAACCAATACCATTTGAGACAAGTCGCTATCCAGTCTCTTCTTGAAAGCCTCCGGCGTGGGCTGGATAGCCCGTGTTGTGAAAACAGGGCTAACCAGATACAATGATCCTTTTCTTCCTCTCTAGGATCAGCCCGAACGCTTGAAGAAATTCAGGAAGGCCAAAAAGTGGGTAAAGAAAGTCACAAAGATAGCCGGTGAGGTCGCGATGAAGATATTAATCAAGAAGGCCATCCTAGGATTACTCGGATAATGAAGAAGGACCCGGCTGCAGATGTCTTGAGATCTGAGAAAAATCGTTTCCTCAGAAAATGATGGTGATTCTCCAGTTGTCCAACTTAGATCAGATCCGGGCTTTCTAAACTTTTGTGCAAATTCAAATTTGAAATAGAATTTGAGCTCTGTACCCAGGTGGAAAGCGAAATATTGGAGCAAAACACAACTTAGGGAAAGGGGTTGAATGAAACGGGGAAACGGCAGAAATAGTTGTAACACGGTTTTTTAAAAATGGAAATAAATGCTGATATGGGACCGAGTTAGTCTCTTCTTTGCAAGGCACGACTCTTTTTGTGTAACGGTTTTGTTTTCTTCAAAAAGCTAAAACCCACAAGCCAACAAATAACTTGCAAAAGTCCAGCAAAGGGTCATGAAATGAGTCAGAGGCCAATTAGTCCCAAACCCAGAGGATGGGAAGCTTTGAAAGGGGCAATCAACACCCAGGCGGGCTTAAGGAAGCGAGCAGCCGAAGGGAGAAGGTGCGAAACACCAAACCTTCCTGGGTTATCCTGAATAGACTGAGAATTGCGGGCATCCAGCCCTCCACTTCTCCTTCTGATCTTAGATTTGGGCCCTTCCTAGTCTCCCCTTTACAAAATAGGGAGTAAACCCTACTCAAATCCATACGTGGCTAGAAAAAATGACCAAACACCATATAGATTTCAAACCAGAATTGTTTTTACTAGGTATCGCATCAGAGGGTTATGACAAAGGAAAAATATATTCAAACATTTTAGCAACGGGTTCTCTGCCCGGCTGCTGGGTGGGCGTGGCCATGGCGGGCGTGGCCTACTCGGCCTCCTGCACCACAGCAGGGTGGTGGTGGTGTTTTCACCCTCCCCAGACTCCGGAGGCTCTCTGGAAGCCAGAAATGGGCCCATTTCCGGCCTTCCTGAACATCCGGGAGCCCCGTTTTTCCCCCTCCCCGAGCATCTACCCACGCCCTGCACTTACCTGCATCCAAAATGGGTCGTGTGGGGACTCTGGGGAGGAGTGGGGTGGGCCAGGGAGCGGGATTCTCCAAACTGCACAGAATCTGAGCTAGGGGCTCTCCCGAACCCCTGCCAACCCCACCCAGCAGCCCATCCCTGAATTTATTGCATGTTACATGTTTTGGCGGCAGCAAGAATTGTATACACGCGCAGGAGTGGAAGAATGAAAACAAGGGAAGCCTCTGCAGCCTTTGGAGGCCAAAAAACAGGCCCTTTTCATCACTTCCTGTATTCCTGGAAATAGCGGAAGTGACAAACCGGGCCCGTTTTTCGGCCTCCAAAGGCTGCAGAGGCTTCCCTCAAGCCTCTGGGAGACCGAAAAAGGCCTCAAATGGGCCCAATATCAGCTGGGAGGTGCGCGCATGTGCAGTGCAGGTAAAGGGATGGCGGAGGGATCGTGCGCACATGTGCAGGGGGCATGGGGGGCATACATTGCCTTCTGGGTGCTGGCATGCTAGCGCACGTGTGCGAGTGTGCAATTTTCGGCACAAGAGCCCTAAAAGTTTAGCTACCTCTGGTCTAGAGCAGTGGTCCCCAACCTTTTTTGTACCAGGGACCAGTTTCAAGCACAAACACTTTTTCAAGGACCGGGCGGGGGAAGAATCCGAGTTTGGTGGTTTGCTTGCAGACGTTTCATTACCTGACTAGGTAACATCTGATGTTGTTACCTAGTCGGGTAATAAAACGTCTGCCAGCAAACCACTAAGTTCAGGGAGCGCCTCGGCCCTGCCTCCCTCAGCCCCATCCCTCAGGTGTCTCCCTCCCTCCCTCAGGTGTCTGCCTCGTTCCTCTCTCAGTCGCTCTCTCGCTGCTCCACCAGCCCAGGAAGAAACTGCTTCAAAGAAGCCGGGGTGGGGTGGCTTTTCCTGTCGCCGCAGCTCCTCCGAAGCGCCCGTTTACCCCACCCCGCCCGCCAGCGCGCAGGTTCAACCCAGTGCTCCGTTCTGCCTGCCTGCCTTCGTTTCGGAGCAGCTTCGGCTGATAAAAAGAGGCGAATAGTTATTATTCTCAGCCGAAGCTGCTCCCAAACAACCAGACAGGCAGGCAGGCAGAACGGAGCACTGAATAGAAGCGCGGGCGGGCGGGCGGGCGGGGTGGGGGTAAACGGGCGCTTCAGAGGAGCTGCGGCGACAGGAAAGCCACCACCCCCACCCCCACCCGGCTTCTTTGAAGCAGTTTCTTCCTGGGCTGGTGGAGCAGCGAGAGAGCGACTGAGAGAGGAATGAGGCGGAGGAAACCGAAGCTGCTGAGCCAGAGAGCAGGACAGGCTTCGGTTGCTTCCTCCCTCCCCTTCTTTCATTTGTGTCCTTGATCCCGATCCCAGCAGCATTCACCGAAGGCGAAGAAAGCCGCCATTTTTTTTATTTTTTTTTCTTTGCAGCCCGGTACAGAGTGCTCCACGGACCGGTACCGGTCCGCGGCCCGGTGGTTGAGGACCCCTGGTCTAGAGGACAACTCTCAAAATCCTGGTTGATCTGCCAAGGAAGGAACGCCTGTTTCCCGCATATATGTATTACAGGGGTGTGTGTGTGTGTGTGTGTGTGTAGATAGATAGATAGATAGATAGATAGATAGATAGATAGATAGATAGATAGATAGATAGATAGATAGATAGATAGATAGATAGACAGACAGACAGACAGAGATGGAGATATATACGATGTGTATAATGTATGAGTATAATGTGTAATGTATGTGTACGTACAATGTATATGTATATGTACATAAAATTGAAATGGCAGAAGGTTTCCTGCTTGAGCAGGGGGTTAGACTAGATGATCTCCAAGGTCCCTTCCAACTCTCTTATTCTGTTAGTCTTTTCAACATAAAAGCAGGATAGCACCGAAGTAGCAACCACATACGAGTATATATTTATTTATTCATGGATTGATTGGCAGAGCATCCTATCGGGAAATGATTTGACAGACTGGAGCAGCCGGCCTCATTTTCTCTGCCGGTTTTCCTGGGATCGGAGAGCGGAGGCTGCAGGTCCTTCCGAGCCCCTCTCTTAGAAGGGGATGGAGACCCCGATGACCCTCGGCTTATTGAAGACTTTGTTGATAACTTTCTTCAAGTTCTTCTTCAGCTTCTTGAAAAATTTCCTGAATCTCTTGACCCTCCTGGGCTGGTCCTGGGGAGGAAGAGAAGGACGGGGGGGGGGAGGTCAGGGCTGGCTCCCCCAGGGGCCATCCAGCAGCCCCTTCCTCTTTCTGCTTCCCTGCTGCTCTGGGACCCTGACAAAGGGTTTCCCCATTGACTTGGCTCGTCAGAAGGTCATAAAAACGGATCACCTGACTCCGGGACACTGTGACCGTCATAAATACGAGTCGGTTGCCAAGCATCTGAAAGTAACTCACATGACCCTGAGGCTCTGCAATGGTCGTTAAGTGTGAAAAAGGGACCTAAGTCACTTTTTATTAATGCCGTTGCAACTTCGAATGGTCGCTAAACGAACTGTTCTAAGTTGAAGACTAGCTGCAATATGGACATAAATCTTTTTTTTTCCAGGGCTGTTGTAACTGGTCACTAAACGAACTGCTGTAAGTCGAGAGGATGGCCACTAAGCAAAAAATCACACCTTATTGTTGTAAGTCTAAGACTATCTGTGTATCGGATGCGGTTTTTGGAGTTTGAAAACAAAGGATACTCGATTTGAGAAATGCAGATTAAAAATGGAATTGCCAAGAAGGGGAGGGGGCTTCAGGAAGGGGATTTATGAAACGTCCCCACAAAAACCACCCAACTCGGGGACCCCCAAGCACCCCCACACTTCAACCCTGAGCTACAAATATTCCCTCCTGTTGTTTCCAGAAATGACCTTATTCTCTTTCTGGCTTATCTCAAGTCTGGGCTAGTTGCTGGTTCAGGTGGAGCCAAAGCTTGGTAGATACCACGCCAATCTCCTCTTCCAAAACAGGTGCCCGATGGGTGACCTCGAGGGAGGTGGGGTCTCCTCCATCTGCCAAATGGTTCAACCCAGGGGTGGGATTCCAAAATCCTAGCAACCGGTTTGCTGCCCGGTTGCTGGGTGGGCGTGGCCATGCTGGGCGTGGCCCACCGAAACTTCCGGGAGGCCCATTTTTTTGCCTTTCCCAGAGTCCGGAGGCTTCCCTCAGGCCTCCGGGAGGGGAAAAACAGGGAGGCTCTGGAGGCCCTCCGGAAGCAGGAAACAGGCCCGTTTCTAGACTTCCAGAAGGCCCGTTTTCCCCCCTCCCAGAGCCTCCACGCGGACCTGCACTTACCTGCATCGAAATGGGCCACCTGGAGACTCCTGGGAGGGGCGGGGAGGGTGGGTGGAGCCAGCTGGTCGGTTGGTTCAAATACCGGTTTGGTAAACCAGAGGAAAACTTAACATCCGGGTCTCCTGAACCGGTCCAAACCGGCAGAATCCCACCCCTGGTTCAACTGTCCTTCTAGTTTTGGAAACCCCCAGCCAGAGGGCATCTTCTTACCTTCCCTTCTTCCTCCTTCTCCTCCTCCTTCTCCTCCTCTTTCCCCTCCTCCTGCTTCTGCTCCTCGTCTTCACCCACAGGCTCCCAGGTGAGAACCAGCACCCGGGGCGACTCGCCAAAGAAATAGTAGCCTGTGCATCCCATGACGGCCTGTGGAGGAGCAGAATCCCCCCGTGAGAACCACGAAGGCGCCCAGACCTCGTTCCACGGAGACCACGATCTCCCTTCCCAAAGAGGAGTCTCGGATTCACCCCTGACCTCGCTCCAACCGTCTCCTACTAGGACGATCCTTCTCGGGCATGGGGTTGGACTAGATGACCTTCAAGGTCATTCTATGATTCTGTAACCTAAGGGAAGCTAAGATGGTTCAGCCTCCAGGTCTCCCTAGGTACAGGTAGTCCGCGACGTCTGACCAGGTTCGAGGCTGACTTTTCTCGCTGCTAAGCAAGACCCCGGTTAAGAAAGGGTTGCTCCATTTTACGACCATGCTAAGCGAATCCCTGCAGTTGTTATGGGAGGTACATGGTTATTCAGTGACCCTGGTTTCTGGTTTGTCAGAAGGCCGCAAAAGAGCGAAATCACATGACCCCGGGATGTTGAAACCGTCATAAGTCTGAGTCAGTGGCCAAGGGTCTGAATTTTGATCACGTGACCATGCGGAGGCTGCGACAGGCATAAGCACAGGTGGTCCTCAACTTATGACCACAATTCATCCCAAAATTGCCCAAGCAAAATTGCCGTTTTACGATGTTCCTTGCCACCGTTGTTAAGTGAATCACTGCACTTGTTCAGTTTATAACACAGCCGTTAAGTGAATCCGGCTTCTCTATTGATTTTGCTCATCACAAAAGGGGATCACGTGACCCCCCAGGACGCCACAACCGTCATAAATACGAGTCAGTGGCCAAGAGACTGGATTTTGATCAGGTGACTTTCAGGGAGGCTATGATGGTCGTCAAGGGTGAAAAACAGTCCTAAGTCCCTTTTTTCAGCACCGTCATAACTTTGAACGGTCACTAAACGCACTCTTGTAAGTTGGGGGCTGCCTCTAGGTAAGGGGAGTGTCTTCCAAGGTTGGTGATGGGTGAACCCCTTCGGTCCTGAGCGGTTCCAGGAACCGGGAAAAGAAAGGCTGGTGTTTTTATCAATGGTTTCTTCTTCTTCTTCTTCTTATGTTGGCACGCCTGCCGGCCGAAATCTTGGGAAAGTGTGTGCAACTACGTGAATTATATTTAAGGCACCCCGTGGAAACCTCTCAGGGAGGAGCCGGCTTCGGCTTGTCAACGTCTCGGTCCCTTATAACCCCGGAAGGTCTCCCCTCCCTCCGAGGAAAGTGGAGGATTTTAAGAAGGGGCCGGAGAGCCGTTTGCGTTTCCTGCTCAGGCAGTGGGTGGGACCAGAACGCCTCCCACTCCAAGCTATGTAGCAGAGGAGGAGGAGGAGGAGGAAGAGGAGGAGGAAGAGGAGGAGGAGGAGGGGGAGGAGGGGGAGGAGGAGAGGAAGACAAGGGGGAGGTGAAAAGGGTTTCCTGCTTGAGCTCAAGAGGTCCCTCCCAACTCCGCTATGTAGCAGAGGAGGAGGAGGAAGGGAAGGAAAGGAGATAAAGGGTTCCTGCTTGAGGTCGGAAGAACTAGAAGACCTCCAAGGTCCCTTTTAGCACTGTGATTTGGAGGAGGAGAGGAGGAAGAAGGAGAGGAGGAGGAAGTGCGGGGAGGTTGAGCAGGGGTCAGACTAGAAGTCCTCCAAGGCCTCTTCCAACTCTGTTATTTGGCAGAGGGAGAGGAGGAGGAGGGGGAGGAGGAGAGGAAGACAAGGGGAAGGAGGAAAAGGGTTTCCCGCTTAAGCAGGGGTCAGACTGGAAGGCCTCCGAGGTCCCTTCCAGCTCTCGCTCTGTTACAGGCCCCTCCTCTATCCACGGGCTAAGGGTTGGCTGGGAGAAACAGGAGGGAGAACGTCCCGAAGGAGGACTCCAGTTCCATCTCCGTCGTGGGAGCCCCGTGGACCGGTCTCCAACCCAGCCTGCCCCCGGCCACTCACCCCGTCTTCCTGGAAGTCGCATTCCTCCAAGGACCGTTCTTCGGCCACCAGGCACACCGTCTCCTTGAGGGTGAAGTTCAGCTCTTGGTTGCTTTCAGAAAGAGGATCCTGAAACGAGACACGGTCCAGCAGGGGGTTAGTTTAGAGACCGCTTGAACGTCCTCCCACGGTCCCTCGGAAGGAGCCCTCAAGGAGCCACCGGGGTCTATATCTACAGAGCAGAGTCCATGCAGGTTCTTGAAGTTCTGGATTCCAGGCCTACCATCCTGATTGATCCTAGTTGGATCGGGAAGATCTTCCAGGTGGAACTGATTCCACTTTTTCAGCTAGCTTCCCACGAGGGAAGGGTCTACTCTACAAAAAGTCCAAACAGGACGAATTGAGTCTACGCCAGAGGAAAAAAAGGACCAGGGGAGACATGATAGCAGTCTTCCAGTATCTCAGGGGCTGCCCCAAAGAAGAGGGAGTCAAGCTGTTCTCCAAAGCCCCTGGAGGCAGGACCAGAAGCAATGGGTGGAAACTAATCAAGGAGAGAAGCAACTTGGAACTTAGGAGAAACTTCCTGGCAGTGAGTACAATCAACCAGTGGAACAACTTGCCACCAGAAGTTATGGGTTCTCCAACACTGGAGGCATTTAAGAATGAGTGGACACCAAATTGAGTGGACAACAAATCAAGGAGAGAAGCAACCTAGAACTCAGGGAGAAATTTCCTGACAGTTAATTGGCCGAACTATTTGCCTTCAGAAGTTATGGGTGAAGTCTTCAATAAAAAGTGGGATGTCCTTTTGTCCAGAACAGGACAGGATCTCCTGCTTGACCAGGGGGTGGGCTAGAAGACCTCTAAGTCCCTTTCCAGCTCTGTTATTCTAGATTTCTAGCTTTCAGATCTACAATGGACCCAGATTGAAGGATAGGTAGAACCTAAATGAAGACTCCTTAAGATCTCCATGCCGGGGACTTCCGGTTTGGAAGGCTTCGGCAGCGGCAGGAATCCACAGTCGTGCACGGTTTCTGCCGCGCTCGCTGCTGGAGTGCCCCCAATCCAGTCGGATTTGGAGGCTATAGTTACCCCGTAGGGGTAGCTGAAGATAGGGGAGAACCAGGCAGGAGTCCGGGGGAATTGCAACCCCCCTCCTCAGCCGATTTAACTCCCTTCTCCGAAGGCAGTGAAGCGGCGGTCAGCAATGGCCGCCACAAAGAAGCCTTCAGCCGGATAAGAAATGTGCAGGAGGAAGTTTGAAGTGAACGTTATTGGCTGAACCATAACAAATAACATCTAAACACTCTGGAAACTTGATTCTATTAAAGATACGTTGTTCCCAAGAAGATCGTAAAAAGCAGCGGAAGAAAGTTAAAAGGGAATGTTTTTTTCTTCTCACTCTCCTTCCCTATGGAAATAGCAGATGGAAATTAGAAAAACCCTTTTTGGCATCAAGGTAATTAAATTTGAAAATTAAAGTCAAGGGGTCATTAAAGATTTCTGAGCATTGGAATTAAAAAAAAATCTTTTGCTATAAGTGGGAAGGGAGAGGTACAGAATTAATATTAAGACTTTGCTGGAGGAGGCTGCTTGGAGCTTATAAGATCAGAGTTGAATTGTTATAAGACTTCTAAAAGATATACTTTGGAACTTTACAATTGAACTGTACCCCAGGAAGAGAAAGTTTTAAAAGAAGAAAGTGCTAAATGAAACAGCTTGTGCTTATTTGGATTGCTTGGTGACTTTGGGACTTTTGGAAATTATTATTTGAAAGACTAAAAACTTTTGGGTTGTTTAAAATTTTTTCACAATGGCATTATCTGTTGAAGAATTGAAAATGGAATTTAAAAAGCTAAAAGAAGAGGAACAAAAAGGGAAGGGCTCTTCTGGATCTGTTTTTCATTGTTTAGAAATGGCGATTTCTACCTATCAGAAATTACAAGAACAAGAAGGATGGGATGATGAAGAAGAAGCCATCTGTAATGAACAAACAACTTTAGCTGGGGAAGAAAAGGGAAAGAGGAGAAAGAGAATGGAGAATTTAAGATTTAAAAAAACAACCAAAAAAGGGAAAAATAAGGTGAAAAATCGATACAATGTCAGGAAGCAACAGAAAAGAGAAATACAGAAAAGAGTGGAGACTAAGAGGGTGGAGATCAAGAGATGGGGCGGGGGGGGGGTAAAAGGCTAGATCGGAGAAGAGAGGTAGGGAAAAAGGGAAGAGAAGTTATAAAGGTTTGAAACAAGGTGCAAAGAAACAGGATTTTTTCAGAGATAATGGGTAAAAATATAATTAAAAAAGAGATTCTGCAAAAGTACATAAGACAGTATAGTTGTATTTGTATTTGAAACAATGTTAGAAAACTGGAACATTATATGATTTAATAAAATATTAAAGGGAATGTGTAAAATGCTTAAGAATTAATGATAGAATTTAATCTACTATAGATTATTGTTTTAATTATATTATAAACTTATTATTTTTCTATTTTAAAATGTAGTATGTAGCTTTGAATGTGCTAAGCAGAATCAGAATGAAAATCTTATATTATTTTAAGTGTTAAATTTAGGGGAAAGATATAAAGGCGTCATACTTCAATCAGTGATTACAGGAGAAATATTGTGTTAATGAGAAAAGAAAAATAGATAATTGAAACAGAACGGACAAAAGATATAAGCATAATGAGCTAAATTGAGATGAAATAAATAAAATAGAATTAAGAGAGTGAAAAGAGGGGAGAAGCCATATAGAAAATATAGAATGGTAAAGAAGATAAGAAATGGTATATAAAGTGAGCATGAACTTGATTTATGTCTGTACCAAACGATGTAACCCGGGACTAAGCCGCTTTCCAAAAAGAAGTTTTTATGTTTTTAAGTTTTGCGTTTTGTTTGTGTATGTTTGTTTATTGAAAATTAATAAAATTCTTTTTTTTTAAAAAAAAAGATCTCCATGCTGGGATGGGAGGCTGGCTGGGTCTCTCGTTCTCAGCTGTTACTCAAGACAGGGTCCCACAAGGTCCACTCTACTCTACAGGGGTCAGGATGAAGTCCAGGGGGGAGTACCTACCCACTTGGGTGGAGGAACAGCCTCCAGGAGACGGTACAGGGACTCTTCCCCAGATTTGCTGTTGAAGATGCTCACTGCAAGGTCCACGGCCTCCTCATAGGTCAGGGGTTTGTGTGGCAGTGAGGAGGTCCCACCGATGGCGAAAGCTCCAACCACCAGCAAGGTCTTGCAGAAGAACCCTTCCATCCTCGGTCCTTCTGCTACGGAGCTCCACCGCCGATGTGGTTCCCGGCACCAGGGTGTCTCCTTTTATGCCCTGGTGGGCAGGTCCTCTCCTCGTTGGGAGGGGACATGGGGTTCCCCCCCCACCCACCGAATTCTCCCAGGTCCTTCCTGAAAAGGAGACACTCCCTTTTTGGAGAATGGGGCCCAGAGAAGCAGCGTTTGGGCATTTTTTTTCTGCTGTCTTAAAAGTTAACATTTCTTCTGGCAGGTTTCCAGATCAAGGTTTCTCAATCTTGGGCATTTCCAGGCTGGGGGACTTCAGGGAGGGGCTGGGGGGGGGCTTCGACTAGATCAGGGGTCCTCGATTTATGACCGTTGATTTCATGACCGTTCGAAGTTACAACGGCACTGAAGAAAAGGGGATCATTTTCACGCTTATGAACCTTGCACCATCCCCGTAGTTACGTGAACAAAATTTCAGGTGCTTGGCAGCTGATTCATATTTATGACAGTCGCAATGTCTCGGAGTCACGTGATCCCCTTTTGCGATCACCTGACAGACAGGAAGCCAGATTCATTTAACAACTGTGTAACTACAGTGATGATTCACTTAACAACGGTGGCAAGGGAGGACATCAAATAGGGCAAAACTCTCTTAGCGATGGAAATTATGGTTGTAAGTCGAGAACCACCTGTGAATTAGTTGTTTTCTCCTTATTTCACCTAGTGAGAGTTGCTAAGTACTGCCTGGTCTTGAAACTGGGGGGAAATTCTCCTCAGAATCCATTTAATAAAAATAAGAGTTAAAGTTAAAACAAATCAAATTAAAAATAAATCAGAATAAATCAGAATGAGAATCAAAGCCAGAATTTGAGCAGAGGAGGAGAAAAGGAAAGGAGGAAGGACAAGAAAAGTGAACCTCCAACGGAGATTAAATATAATAAAGGAAATAAAAGGGAGATGAAGGAAGACTATGTTGGAAAATAAACTATAAACCCCAAATTTCACCCAGAGAAATCAAGAAGGAATCCCCACAAGTGTCGTAAAAAACTCGTTTCCCTCTTGATAGGAACCGTATTTTGCAAGAATCAACCTTGCTCTGCCTTGTTTCATCATTTATTAACTTGTTGCTAAAACAGAAGCTGCCTAAAAAAAACATTTTTTTGCAATTTCTCCGCTATTTCCCCTAAACGGGTTTCTTCTGCATGCAGCAATCTTAGCCTTCCCAACCTTGATTCAGACTTTAATTCCGTCACAAATTTGGATTTAGACGACCCTTGACGCATCTCGGTGTCTGATGTAGGTCTAAGAGGGGGAAGTTGGGGAAAGATCGTCCCCCTTTTTCCGTGGAGATTCCCGCTCTTTTCCCCACCGGATCGGGGGTCCTTCTGAATCTTCTCTTAAGAGGTCAAGAGGTAACCATCTTCTCTTTCTTGAACAACTTCCGAATGCCTTTCTTTAGCTTTTGGAAAACTCTGAGGAACCTCTTCACCCGTCTGGGCTGATCCTGGAGGGGACGAGAAAGGCCACCTTTGGTCAGGGCTGGTTCCCCAACAGTCGGGACGGAAAACAGGACACGTTCAGAATATTTCTCGACTTACGACCCCGATAGTTCTGTGGCTAAGGGGGACATTTTATTCGTCCCCGTTGGATGACTCCTCCTGACAAAGCGGAGAAGTAAAACTCTGCCAGTAGCCTGGTTGTTAAGTGAACCCCATGGACTTTGCTGGTCCGAAGGTCGCAAAAGGGGACACTGCAACCGGGACACTGCGACCCTCATAAATACAAACCAGTTGCCAAACATCTGGATTTTAATCACGTGACCACGGGGAGGCTGCAATGGTCATCACTGTGGAAAACGGTCATCAGTCACATTTTTCAGTGCCGTTTCCCTTTGGTCACTAAATGAGGACTACCTGTACGGAATGACAGAGTTGGAAGGGACCTTGGAGATCTTGTAATCAACAGGTGGGCCTCAAGGGGACTATGTACTTATCCTCCAAACCTCTCAGCGCACTGGGGAATTACCTGAGGATTGGTTCTTCAAGTCAATTCCTTGACCAAGATCCATGGATAGAGAAAGGACTCAACCGTTGAATCCTACAACAGTTGTTTCTTTTACCCCAAGTGTAAATGGAGAGGTTGATGCAGTTTCGTTTGTCCAACATTGCCCTGGAAGGACTTGGGTGAAGCAACATTGGGGTCTGACCCAGGATCTCTCCTACGGAAAAAGAAGATGGGGGCCTCCATGGAATCACTTCTGGGAGGTGGCTTCACTCTCAGCATGTTCTTGTTCCTCTACAGGTGGTCAGAGAATGCACGGCCACCTATTTCCTTGGGGAGAAGCCACCCGTGGCTGTTCTCAACTGTAAAGCCGTGGAAGGGATAGAGGAGGAAGAAGAAGAGGTGGAGGAGAAGGAGAACCAGGAGGAGGAGGAGGAGGAGGTAAGAACGTGGTATGGTGTCTGGGACTTCTGGGGATGACCTCCAGACCCAGGAGGGAGGTTGAACCATTGGCCAAGTAGGAGAGACCCCACCTCACTTGAGGCCCTCCATTTGTCATAGGCTTTGGAGAAGAGACCCCCGATGAAAGTGGTCTCTCCCAAGCTTCCCTCCTGAACCAATAACCCACCTGCTGTGGAGATATGCTGAGAACCTCATTGGAAAGCCCTAGAAGATTCTCCTCCAGCTTCTTCGGGGTTCTGCAGAGAGTCCCCCCCCCCCAAGACTCAAACGCCTCCCTCCGTTCTGGGACTTTGGGGAGGGAGGGGAAGGAGAAGAGGAGAGAGGGAACCCCCTCAGTCCGAGAGGCTACAGGAGAGGAAAGACAGATCACCTTTGCCCAAGATTACGCCCAAGGTGTTTCTCCTTGCTGCACTTCCTGTTCCTGAAGTTTCTGGAAGTTTAGGGGTTCACGTCAAGTCACGTCTGCCGTTCCCCCCAGCCCTGAAATCGACAGAATCTCCTTTTCTGCAGTTCCCAAACCTTCTCAATCAATCAATGGGAAGAGAGCGGAAGGGACCTTAGAGGTCCTTTAGTTTAGCCCAACCCCCTGCAGGAGAACCGATACCATTGGAGACAAGTCGCTCTCCAGCCTCTTCTTGAAAGCCTCCGGCGTGGAGCATCCACAACTTCTGGTGGCAAGCTGTTCCACTGGTTAATTGTCCTCACTGTTAGGAAATTTCTCCTTAGTTCCAGATTGCTTCTCTCCTGGATTCCATTGCTTCTTGGCCTGCCCTCAGGGGCTTTGAGGGAAAGGCCGACCCCCTTCTTCTTAGTGGCAGCCCCTTCTTGGCTGTGCCATTTTTTTAATCTGCATTTCTCAAATCTAGTCCCCTAATGAATGACTTTTGGTTTTAAACTCCTAAAATCACCTCCGACCTTCCCTGCAGGGCTTTTCTCCCTCTCAAGGAACAGCTGGAATGTTCGATGAAATTGAGGAGGAAATTGAGGAGGAGGAAAGGCGTGAGGATAGATATTAAGGTAATATACAATGTCAACACCCACAGCGGCATCAACAAACCACCTCAACCTCAACCGCTTTAGGGGATGATTCAGAAACACCAGACCTCAGATATCCGGCCCAAGAAAAATCATTTCTGCAGAAAATGTGGGTAATTCTCCAGTTGTCCAGCTAGGTTCAGATCCAGGCTTTCTAAATCGTGGTGCAGATTCTAATTTGAACTCGGAACCCAGGCAGAAAGGGGAAATATTGCAGCATGCCGAAGAGATGCGTTTAGGGAAAGCGGGTTGCATGCAGTAGGGAAATGGGGTAGATATTTGTAACGCGTTTTTTTTGAAAAATGGAAATAAATGCTTGAAACGGTTCAGAATGAGTCTTTTCTTTGCAAAACGCAGCTCTCGTTGAAGAGGCGGGAGAGGTTTGTCCGTTCTTTTGGGAATTCCTTCACTATTTTACTTGACAAAACTCTTTTCTTTTTTCCCCAAGATGTTTCAAGCGGCTTTTCCTTCATCCCCAGTTGCGCTTCCTTTGCTAAATCGAGGCTGTCGGATTACTTTTTTCCATCCTTCCTCGTTCTCTTTTCCCCTCTTTTTTGCCCAAACTGATTTTTCCCCCCTAGTGTTCAAGCCTGGGCAGCCCCTGAATCTCTCCAGGTAGCTTACTATATAGCATGCCAGCTTGGTACCATCCGCAGAACCTAAAAACAAATAAAACATGCACAGCGCTACCACAAAACAATGCAACGCTACAATAAAACTACAAGCGATAGAAGTACTAAACAAAGGTGCGGCACAATCAGACCGGATCAAAACACCAATTTAATAATTAAACCAATTCTGTAATTGTTTTACAGAATGACAGAGTTGGAAGGGACCTTGGGGCAGCCTTCCAATACCCGGAGGAGCTGCCCCAAAGAAGGGGGTGGGGGGTGGGTCAGTCTGTTCTCAAAGGGGAAGCAGTGGACGGAAACTCATCCAGGAGTGAAGAAACCTGGAACTCAGGAAAAACTTCCTAAGAGTGAGAACAATTAACCCGTGGAACTGCTTGCCTCCAGAAATCGTGAATGCTACAACACTGGAGGCTTTCAAGAAGAGATAGGGCAACCATCTGTCTGAAATGGTATACAGTCTCTTGTTCGAGCAGGGGCTTGGACTAGATGACCTCCCAGGTCCCTTCCAAGTCTGTTATTCTGTGATTCTATAAAATGCTGGTGGAGCTGGGGGTTGGACTAGATGACCTCCCAGGAACCTTCCAAAGTCTGTTATTCTGTGATTCTATAAAATGCTGGTGGAGCTGGGGGTTGGACTAGATGACCTCCCAGGAACCTTCCAAGTCTGTTATTCTGTGATTCTATAAAATGCTGGTGGAGCTGGGGGTTGGACTAGATGACCTCCCGGGTCCCTTCCAAAGTCTGTTATTCTGTGATTCTATAAAATGCTGGTGGAGCTGGGGTTGGACTAGATGACCTCCCAGGTCCCTTCCAAAGTCTGGTATTCTGTGATTCTATAAAATGCTGGTGGAGCTGGGGGTTGGACTAGATGACCTCCCAGGTCCCTTCCAAAGTCTGGTATTCTGTGATTCTATAAAATGCTGGTGGAGCTGGGGGTTGGACTAGATGACCTCCCAGGTCCCTTCCAAAGTCTGGTATTCTGTGATTCTATAAAATGCTGGTGGAGCTGGGGGTTGGACTAGATGACCTCCCAGGAACCTTCCAAAGTCTGTTATTCTGTGATTCTATAAAATGCTGGTGGAGCTGGGGGTTGGACTAGATGACCTCCCAGGTCCCTTCCAAAGTCTGTTATTCTGTGATTCTATAAAATGCTGGTGGAGCTGGGGGTTGGACTAGATGACCTCCCAGGAACCTTCCAAAGTCTGTTATTCTGTGATTCTATAAAATGCTGGTGGAGCTGGGGGTTGGACTAGATGACCTCCCAGGTCCCTTCCAAAGTCTGTTATTCTGTGATTCTATAAAATGCTGGTGGAGCTGGGGGTTGGACTAGATGACCTCCCAGGTCCCTTCCAAAGTCTGTTATTCTGTGATTCTATAAAATGCTGGTGGAGCTGGGGGATGGACTAGATGACCTCCCAGGTCCCTTCCAAAGTCTGGTATTCTGTGATTCTATAAAATGCTGGTGGAGCTGGGGTTGGACTAGATGACCTCCCAGGTCCCTTCCAAAGTCTGGTATTCTGTGATTCTGTAAGGGGCTCCTGCTTGAGCGGGGCTTGGACTAGAATCACTAGATGACCTCCAAGGTCCCTTCCGACTGTTATTCCGACTCACTCCATCCCTTTCCTATGTAAAGTTGGCCTAACCAGAGGTATCCTCCGAAATTTCTTCACGGCAGCGGGAAGCGATGGTGCAAGCGATACAATTCCCATCCTTTAGTTTACACAACTGTTAACACATAGCATCTGCGTTTCAATTTCCATTCAAAAGACTTGGTGGCAGCCCATCCACTCTGAGCTATAAGACATGGAGCATAGAACCCAACCGCTGGAAGGGACCTTGGAGGTCTTCTAGTCCAGCCCCCTGCTCAAGCAGGAGACAATGTACCATCCTGGTCTAATGGTGGTCTGTATTTTTGGGTTGGACTAGAAGACCTCTAAGGGTCCCTTCCAACTCTTCTTATTCTGTCATTCTGAACGCACGACTGTGGGGCACTGCAACCGTCATAACTACAGGTCATTTGCATTTTAATCTTGCGAATTACCGGAAAGGCCGTAAGCAACTTTGTTCAGGGCGGTAGTAAATGGAGTGGTATCTAAACAAACGCAACTTCCACGTGTGTTGGTGAAGGTGCTGTTCTAGAAACTAGGAAGCTGGGAGTTCTAGTCCCGCCCTAGGCATGACAACCAGCTGGGGGACTTTGGGCCAATGATCCCCAGGAGACTTGTGTCAGTCAACTTGCTGCTTGCTGCCATGGAAATGGGGGGGGTTTGGGGGGGGGCTCACTGGAGAATTTTTCTTTGCAGCTTTGCAGCAACCAGTCTGGGCTTTGCTTATCTCCCCAAGGTCACTTCTCCTAGCTTTGGTATGCCACCACCCCAGACGATGGGCTCGAATCCAAGACTTTCTCAAAACATTCCCTGGCCTCTACTTGCCCTCCTAGCTACAACGGGGTGGGGGGTTTGAGCCCCTGGGGTTTGCTTCAAGTAGACTCTTCGTGTGCTTTTGGCTCAGGTCTTGCCTGCCTCGAGTTGCATTCAGTCCTTTCCTACTAAAAGTTCCTTTTCTCTAAGGGAGCCAAGGGGTTTTTTTCCCCCACTAGGGATTGGATTGGAAGCAGCCCTGACAAACGGCGAGTTCTAGTCCAGCAGATTAGACAGCTTCCTCTTCCCCAGCCCAACCTACCTCACAGGGTTGTTGTGGGGGAAAAATAGGGAAAGGAAGGAGTATGACACATGTTTGCTGCCTTGAGTTATTAATAACAATAACAAAGGTTTGTGGAAACATCTAATGACACAGGGGCGTCACTGGACTATTGTGAGTTTTATCCTCAGCTGCGCTCCTGTTTATCATTATGCTGATTAGTGGTTTTACTAAGTTTATCTTGGTTAGGTGCCAAGAGTTGCCGTTCTGGGTGGCTGTAGAAATGCATTCAGGTGAACGAACCCCATGGAGAAAAGTTGTGACTCAGAATCAACAAAAGCTTGAGGGAAGAAGAGAAGGCAGAAGGGAGAGGAGAGAAGAGAGAAGAGGGGAGAGAAGAGAAAAGGCAGAAGAGAGAGGAGAGAAAAAGTCAGAAGAGAAAGAAAAAATAAGACAAAAGGTAGGAGACAGGAGATGACAGAAGAAACAAGTCAGAAGCATCAATCTAACAATTGACTGGAGGAAATTGGGAAAGGCCATAGATGAGAACTTATGGATGCTACTGTAGCTGGGTGTTCATCATCTCATGGTTGCTTAGGAACCTGGTAATTTTTCAGCAGTTCTAGATTCAGACATAATAAAGCAATTCAACAGTTGTTTTCTTCCAACCATTTATTTACTCTAACCTCCTGCTCAGGCAGGAGAATCTATACCATTTCAGACAAGAGAGTTAAAAACTTCTAAAAAAAAAAACCTTCTTCTTAAAAACCAGAATTAATATAATATTGCAGAACAATCACCCAGCTAAACAGATCATAAAATCAACAAGCCTGTCTTCCTGGAGAATAAACGGGGATTACGAAATGTTATTTTGATAGAAAAGAGAATTTGTAGCTCCGAGTTGAACTGGGGGGGGAGGGGGGGCGACAGGCGGTCCTCGAGTGTGTGCTGCCCTCTGGAGGCAGCTCTGCGTAATTACTCCGACTGGGTCGGAAAAGTTGATAGAAGTTGGCGGAAGAGAGACGCGTGTCAGAGACCATAAGGGTAAAGAACAGGTGCAGCTGCTTTTCCGACAACTCTAGCGCGTTTTCTTAAAAAGGTATAAGATTAAACATAGGCCTTTTAGCCAAGTTTATCAAGGAACAGATTTAGATTTATAGGCTTTGAAAGGAAAAAGGCAAACCGACTTTCTTAAAATGCTAGTCCCTGTTGTTAAAAGACTGGCTCTCGTTTCAGGGTCGGATCAGTGTCTTTCGATCTTGGCGACTTTAAGACCAACTCCCAGAATTCCCTGGACAAATATGCATTAGATTTCAGCTTTCCAAATCTTATATCCAGCACACGTAGCCCTCGACTCCCAGAATTCCCCATCTAGCATGTGTGAAGTTCAACTCCTAAAAGACCCCCACCAACATGCCTGGACCTCAACTCCCAGAATCCCCCTGCCAGGATAGTGCACTTCAACTTCTCCGGCTGATCTGGTTCCTCCTTGGGAAGAAACTTTCTAGTCTACAATTCCTTTCAAAAAAATGAATATAAATAGGAATATAATCATAGGACTGGAGGAGGTCCTAGAGGTCTTCTAATCCAACCCTCCCCCACCCCGGGCAGGAGGCCTTATATTTTGCACGCTCCCGCATTTTTGCAGGCTTTCTGTTAGTGCTAGCAACCGCATTCCAGCCTGCAAAATGGTTGTGAGAAAATAAAGAGGCGGAAAGACCTCGCCAATAACCATCCTTTGCAAGGGAGAAAGAACCCCACACCGTAGGTCGTCTTGCCCTTATTAAAAATGGCCGCACCGTCTTTAAGAAACTCTTGGCGCCTACCTTTTCGGCTTCCTGCAAAGCTGGTCTTTTGCTGATCTGGTAGCGGGGACCATCTTTGAAACGGGAATATCCGTTTCGAAACACCTCCGGCTCGCAACCAAAGCCAGTTAAAACGAGGGCCGGATGGGGTTTGGGTGTTTTTTTTTTCCCCTCATGCTGGCTGGGGAATTCTGGGAATTGAAGTCCACCCCTCTAGATTAAAAGGTACAAGATTGCGAAGCACCATTCTAAGAAGTCAGGAATAAAATCCACTTTCCCCAAATTCTAAACCTCCCTTCAGGCAAAAGACAAGAACTGATGGTTGTATTATTAAACTCTCTGCCTGTAGCCCCAAAAGAGATTACTGGATTTATTAATCTGGCCCCGACAGTGAACAATTCACTGAAATTGAAACAATCCACTTCTTTTAGATCAGACAATTTCAAGGACAATCAACCTCTTTCCAGATTCTTGCAATTTTATTTTTTTCTCAGTTTCACCTGACTTTAAAAAAAAAATTAATTTAAACCCTTTTATTAATACTGCGCTTCCATGGAAAATCACCACTAATTTAGAAAAATAAACTTTTGCAAAAGGCTCTGAATCCACTTTTTAAGATTTCCTATGCTGTTTTCTCAAACAAGCACTTCAGTAGTTCAGGTTTTAAGGGAGGCACTGGATTTTTTAAAGGAAACACATTGAGCCTCCCAAAAGAAAAGAGGGGATGCATACAGTCAAATAAAATGAAATGAAAGCAGCAAGGAGGCATTCTGCTCTTCTTTTCTCTTGTGCTTCCTTCTTTTGTTTCCTTTTCTTCCTTCTTCCCCTTTGATTTTCCTTCCTCTATTCTTTCCCTCTTTTTTTCTCTTCTTTCCTTTTCTTTTCTCCCCTCCTCTTCTCTTCCCTTTCCGTCTTTTCTTTTCTTTCCTTTCCTTTCTCTTTTCAGTTTTCTTTCTCTACTTTCTTTTCTCCCTTCTTTCTTTTCCTACCCTTTCTTCTTCCTTTTTCTTTTTTCACCTTTCCTCTTTTCTACTTTTCTTCTTTCCTTCTCTTCTTTCTGCGCTTCCTTCCTTTCTTTTTCCTTCTCCCTTCCTTCTTCTCTTTCTCTTCTTCGTTCTTCTCTTTTCCTTCATCCGTCTCTTTTCTCCTTCTCTTCTCCCTTATTATCTTTTCTCTCTTCCTTCCAGCCGCGGAGCCCCCCACTTCGGACCCAGGCCCCCACTCTGGACCAGAGAAACTGAGGGCGGGGACCTTTTTTGCAGCCCGCCCCCGGGATGCAAAGACTTGGGGGACGGAGGGGGCGGCTCTTGCAAAAGCCCAGCCAGGCAGCTCCCCACCCCCAGGCGCGCAGCAGCGCCACCCCCCCGCGGGCTCCAGCAGGCGGAGGGCAGGGCCGGGGGGCGGGTAGCCGGTTGAGGCCTCCTCTTCCTCGGCGGGCGGGGCCCACAGCCATTCAGACCCCGTTGCTGCCGCGCCAGTCAGATCCGGGACCACCGGCCCAGCCTCAGCAGGTAAGGCGCCCGTGGGCGCCAGGTCCTCTTCTGGCCGGAAGGGCGAGGCAGCCCCTCGCGCCCCCACCCGCTTTGGAGGGGGGGGACGGAGGTGGCTCCCCTTCACCAGACGGATCCTTTGCAACCATCCCCGCGTTTTGCACGGAAGGGCGCGCTGCCCGGGCTGGGGGCGCCGCCGTCGTTGCCCCGGAGATCGGGGGGCGCATTTGCAACCGGCTCTTCCTCCGCTTACACGGCGAGGGGCTTGTCCATGGAGGGGGCTTTGGGACCCGAAGTGGAAGATGGAGCGGGGACTGCAATGCACCCCGCAACTAACTTCGGGGGGCGCCCTAATTCACCCCACTCTTGATTTGGGGTGCAAGGCACCCCATCTTCCCTCGCGCCGTTTTGCAAACAGGCCAACGCCGGAAAATTATCGCATTGCTCGAGCCAAAACCCGATCGCTGTATTCCCGCGGGGAGGTCAGGCCGGAAACGGATCCGGCGAGTTCACACGTGCAATCCGCAGTCATGCGCCCGGAATGCGGGTCAGTACCGCGCAAGCGTGTGGGAGGAGACTTTCTTCCCTTTGGCGTTGGGAATCAGGCCGGGGTTGGTTTTTCGGGTCGTGTGAAATGGAGGAAGAAAATGGGGTCGTGGGGAAAGGTCCTGGGACCCCAACACGAGGGATTCGCGTGGAAATACACCTTTCCGGTTCGCTTCGAATAAATTTCTCATCCTTTATTCCTTGAATCGTTAGCCTTGCATAAAGCCCCCAATGGGTTGGGGGAAACACTTGAAATAAACCTTGGATTAAATTTGGAATACTTTAACTTTATATGTATAATTTTATATTTGTATGGTATTCAGCTTTGTTCGGGTATTTTCCCACCTCGCTATAGTTGTGCATTATAGTGGGTTCCCAATGCAGAAGCCTGATGATGGCAGATGAGATTCTGCCGAAACGTTGCTACAACTTTAAAAGCACAACTATAATGACGTGGGAAAATACCCGAACAAAGCTGAATGCCATACATGTAAGTACCCGCGAAAACTTAAGAAAACAATTTTATATTTATATATACTTTAAAGCTTTGTGGCATGAAATCTAGAATTTACAATGAGAAGTCAAACAATTAAAATCGTTTCATGATTTTGGGAGGAAAAAAAGAGTCAAAAATTTGATTCCTAATACAGTGCTTTCTTTTTTTTCAACCCTAGGAAGCTTGGGGGACGTGTGGACTACAACTCCCAGAATCCCCTGGTTGGGGGAGGATTCTGGGAGTTGAAGTCCACACATCTCCAAGCTGGGTAACCAACACTGTCCTAACAGCAAACAACTTCATTTGCTAAGCAAGGCGATCATTAAGCCAGTCATGGCACCCAATTTTATGACTTTCTGCCATGGTTGTTAAGTGAATCATGTGGTCGTTAAATGAATCAGGCTTCAAAGGGTAATCATGTGACCCCAGGATGTTGCAATCGTCGTAAGTGCAAGAACTGGTTTGGAGTCACTTCTTTTTCAGCGCTGTTGTAACTTTGAACGGTCACTAAAGGAATACTGTGGTTGCAAGTCGAGGACTAACTACATCGGTTGATAAGCCTTAGAAGGTGAGGCTTAATACGCCCCCCAGTGCCCGAGGTGAGCACCCCCTAACAGAGATTGTTAACTGCCTTAGACTGCCGTTCTCAAGATCTCATTGATTAGGATAATTTTCTTTAGAAGGTACTCTAGAGGTCATCTAGGCTGACCCCCTGCTCATTAGTTCCTCAAGCCTTAACCCTTTTCCTTGGAGCTGTAATTCTTAGACCCTAAAATAACCATTTTAAAGGCAGGGTTTTTTGTTGTTGTTTTGTTTTGCTAGGGTTCCCCAGGTGAATTTTTATTTTATTTTATTTAACAGCTACAGGTAATCTTCGACTTATGACCACAATTAGACAGGAACTTCCATCCCTAAGTGATGTATAAGTAATCCTCTACATACGACCACAATTCAGCCTGAAATGCAAAGCAGTTGTTATGTGAGTTTTGCCCCATTTTACAACCTTTTTTTGCAACCTTTGTTAAGCAAATTATAGCAGCTGTTAAGTGGATTGTGAGGTCATTAAGCGAATCCCTTATTTGCTGGAAGGCCACAAAAGGGGTTCCCATGACCCCAGGACACTGCAACCATCGTAAGTAAATGCCAGGCATCTGAATTTGGATCATGTGACCCTGTGGGCGTCTACAATGGTCGTCCATGCGAAAACCGCTAAGCCACTTTTTTCCAGAACCATTGTAACTTCGAACGGTCACTAAATGAGGGTTTGCAATGCAGACAACATCCTTTTGAAAGTTTGTGATTCTTTCAATTATTTTTCCTTTTTCCTTTCTCCGCCTTTTGCTAGACGTCCTTGGGCCACAACTTTAATCGTCCACAAGTCAGAAAAAACCTCAGGGACCTTCAGACCCATAAGGTAGTCCAAGCCCTAACTCCCTCACCCCATCTTCCCTCCGTCTGAATTTCCACGGTCTTCCTCACCCTGTTTCCACCCGGGACGCCCATGTTTTCCTCGGCCGCGGCGAACGTGCGATGGAGCGTCCAGTTTGACCCTTCCCCGTCCACTTCGTCCGTGGCATCCCTGACCGCCATTCCTGGACGCAAGCGGAAAGCCAACTTCTCCAACGATGAGATGGAAACCCTGGTGTGGAATGTAGTCCGGCATTTCGGCGCCTTATATGGTTCCGAAAGCTTCCGGGCGCACCCCGCACGGCGCAAACAGCTCTGGACACAGATCCAAAGCCGTGTCAACTTCCTCGGCTACACCGAGCGCTCGATTGATGACCTGAAGCACAAATGGAGGGATCTACGGCTGGACGTCAAGAAGAAGATCACCGCCAAGAAGAGCCCGGCCGTCCACCGGGCCGGAACCCCCTGCAAACCACGGTTGACCCCCCTGGAGAAGATGGTGGCTTCCACATTCTTTCAGCCCACCCATGATTCGGAACCAGAGATCATCCTGGATCCCGGTGAGTGGGGAAGATTTGGACAGAGGGACTGTAAGAATAGAGGGCGGGGCATTTCAGGGTGGCTGCGGGACAATCGGAAGGGTCTCCCAAAATTCTCAGTCAGCATCTGGGCTGGGGGATTCTGGGAGTTAAAGCAGGCTGGCCAGGAGATTCTGGGAACTGAAGTCCATGCCTTTCCAAGCTTCTAAAGTTGGAAACTAGTATCCAGATAGCTACGGACTCAGAATCCCGACTTTGAAGGGACCCTTAAGATCATTTAGTCAAACCCCCTCCTCAGCACAATTCCTAAACTCAACCTCGCTGTCCAGTGACCATCCTTGGGCAAAGAAGCTCTTCTGCATTCTGAACCCGTCGTACCCCTGGCAAACTGCTGTGAGAATCCTAGTATGGAAACAGTGCCTTTGAGATCATCTAGTCCACCCCACCCCGAGGGATGACCATCTAAGGCACATTCAGTGAAGGGGGAATTGCTGGGCCCGGAGGGTAAAACCACTGTAACCCACTGTTGCGAGTCCTTTTATTTCAGTTTCTATTAAAAAGGAGGTGAGGAAATGTCATTTTCTTAATTTTAGTTGGGTCAGGCAGCAGTGAAAAAAAGAGAAGAATGAAAGAGGGATAAGCATACAGGTTGTCCTTGACTTACGACCACAATTGAGCCCAATGTTTTTGTTGCTAAGTGAGACGGTTGAGTTTTCCCCCCTTTGAGGACTTTTCTTGCCACCGTTGTTAAGTGAATCCCTGCAGTTGTTCAGTTAGCTTAACGGTCGTTCATGAATCTGGCTCTCCCCCCCCCGCCCCGCCCAATTGACTTCGCCTGTCAGAAGGTCCCAAAGGGGGATCACGTGACCCACCACCCCGGAGACACGGCACCCGTCGTCATATATATGAGTCTGTTGCCAAGCATCTGAATCTTGATCACGTGACTCTGGGGATGCTGCAACGGTCATAAACGTGAATAACACTAGATGATGATGGATGGATGGATGGATGATAGAGATGATAGATAGATAGATAGATAGATAGATAGATAGATAGATAGATAGATAGATAGATAGATAGATAGATAGATAATATCAGACAGATAAAGGATAGAGATAGGTAGATAGATATAGATAGATACAGACGGATAGATATAGATAGATAATATCAGACAGATACATGATAGATGGATAGATAGATAGATGGATAGATATAGATATATATATATATATATAGATAGATAGATAGATAGATAGAGAGAGAGAGAGAGAGAGAGAGATAATATCAGACAGATAAAGGATAGAGATAGGTAAGTAGGTAGGTAGGTAGATAGATACAGACAGATAGATATAGATAGATAATATCAGATAGATAGATAGATAGATAGATAGATAGATAGATAGATAGATAGATAGATAGATAGATAGATAGATAGATAGATAATATCAGACAGGATAGAG
Source organism: Notechis scutatus (assembly GCF_049901735.1). Classification (NCBI taxonomy): domain Eukaryota; kingdom Metazoa; phylum Chordata; class Lepidosauria; order Squamata; family Elapidae; genus Notechis; species Notechis scutatus. The sequence goes on along the minus strand of NC_142025.1, from coordinate 1,451,968 downwards.
ATAGATACTATACAGATTAGCAATAGAGGATAGAGATAGATAGATGATAGACATAGATTATAGATATAGATTAGCAATGGATGGATGGATGATAGAGATGGATGAATGGAAGATGGATAGATGATGGATGATAGAGATATTGATACTATACAGATTAGCAATAGATGATAGACAGATTATAGATGTAGATTAGCAAAGAATGGATGGATGGATGATAGATATTATACAGTAGCAATAGATAATAGAAGTGGGTAGATGATAGACATAGATTATAGATTAGCAATAAATGGATAGATATTATATAGATTAGCAATAGGTGATAGACAGGTATAGATTAGCGGTGGGTGCGTGGATGGATGGATAGATATATAGAGTGAAAACCGGTCATAAGTCACTTGTAACTTCAAACTCGCTCAACGAATGGTCATAATATTGATGGACACGCCCCCTGTTACATCATCCCGGAGTCACATGATCCCCGTTTGCAACCTTGCCACCTAGCTTCCACCCAGCAAACTCTAATAGAGGAAGCCGGATTCACTTAGCAACCGCACGATTCACTTTAACAACTGCAGCGAACCACTTCACAACTGTAGACATAGAAAAAGTCGTTGCCTTGCTTAACCATGGAAGTTCTGCTCCCGATGACAGTCGTAAGTGGAGGATTCCCTGCACTGCAAGATGCTCAGATTGTAGGTAGATTAGAAGTTTGCAAGACAAAAATAATATTGTGGTTGTTGCAAAACAACAGCAGTTTGCAGATGCGGTGGGGCGGATGGTGGATTCCCCAAAAATCACAAACACGCAGTGATCTTATTTTGCAGAGATTTACTTCCCGGGAACCTCCAAACTGAGGTTTGGGCCCATGCAGGATGCAAACAGCCACCCCAGTATTTACATCAACACCAACGGGCAGCCGTCCACTCTGCCAGAAATGGAGGAGTTCGTTGGGCCTCGCCTGGGTGTCCAGAGTCCAGACCCGTCAGTAATTGGAGACTACAGCAGAGGGGAAGAGGAGAGCAGCTCTGGTAAGTCCTCCAAGGCAACTGGACGCTGCCTAGACTGTCCACCGGCGAAGCGAGACTGCTGTTCTAGGATCGTAGTGTTTGAAGGGGATCTCAGAGTTCATCTAGTCCAGTGGTGCCCAGCCTTTGTGGCTTGGCGGTCCAGCTGGGGCAGAGAGAATTGAACTGGGCCATGTCAATGGTGGGCTGGTGCACCCGTGCATACAGATCAACTTGCGCAAACAGTGGGCAGGCCTGAATATGCGCGTGCCAGTTGGCTGCTCGTGTGAATGGAGTTGCACTCACGTGTGCACCGGCCCACCTCTTATGCGGCCCAGTTCTGAATCGGCTGCGGCCCACTAGTGGCCTGGGGGTTGTGGGCCCCTGATCTGGTCCAAACCTTGGCTTAGTGCAGGCTCTGTGCTGAGATCAAGTCCGCCTCTCTTGGCATCCACCTCCCCACTGTGTCTGGCACAGAGGCATCCGTTAAAGCGAGGATGATGATGATGATGACATACTTACAGGCAGCCCTTGACTTGCAACCGTTTGTGTAGCGATCATAGCGTGAGACCAAAGAAAAGAGGTTTAATTTACTTATTCGTGTAACACCTTTATTATTTTGACAAAGAACTCCAGGGGGGGTGAACAAATCCAACACAACTCCCTCCTCTGATTTTCCCAACAACAACAGCCCTGTGAGGTGGGTTGGCTGAGGTAGAGTGATTGGCTCAAAGTCATCGGGTTAGTTTTCATACCTAAGGTGGGACTAGAACTCACCGTCGCCTGGCAACCTTGTTTCCTTCTCTCCCCCAGCTGACTCCGGTCCAGAGCTCCAGATTCCCGAAAAGTCGACTGTCTCCCCCCCACTGAGAAATGACTCCCTGGTGTCCTACACTTCCGAAGAGGAGGACGCAGAAGGCCCAGATGGGAATGAGGGTCTCGATCCGCCATTCTCAGCCGAGGAAGACCTGAAGTTCTCCAGTCGGCAGGCGATGCTCCTCCGTCGCTGCAGTTTGCGGGGATCGCCTGCATCCGAGCCAGAGGACATGTTTACTCCGGTGGGTGGTCACTCTGAGTGGGGTCACGATGGGGGTGCTGACCTTCCAGTCCTGGGACCCCAGACAGAGGACGAAGGATCAGAGCCCCCCAGTACTGATCTAGGCTCCTTCCCACGGGGACTGGTGGGTCCGGGGTGGGAGCCGTCGTATGAGGATCAGCAGCTGCCGCCGTCCATATCTCCGCTCGGTGCAGGGACTCTAACGGAGGAGTCCCTGCCTCCTGTATCCCCTTGCAAAGACCCAGTATCCCCTTCGCACTCCTTGCCACGGGGAATCGGGGCCTACCACGCACGGGAGAGCCACCGAGGACCTTGCAAGACCACCCTCCATCGCTTAATGGAGATGGAAGACCAGTGGGATCAGCTCTACCACCACGAGTTAGCTGTGTGGCAAGAAGAACGAGCCCAGCAACGGGAGGAGCGGGCTAGAGACAGGGACCTCCAGCTGCAGCTCCTGGCTGTCCTCACCGAGATCCGCGACGAGCTGCGGTGTTTGCGGCAGGAACGGGCAACTTCCCGCCAGGAGGGTGCTTCGCAAACCGGCACGGAGCTCACCTCGCCGTGCCTGCCTCCGAAACCCGAGGTGTCACTTCCCAAGTCATTGTCTGTACATGCCCCGTTGTTCTACCCTGGCAAAACCGAATCTTGCCTCACGGGAACAACTTTGCTGAATGGCGGGCGGGGACAGAGGGGTGTTGGGCTCAGAAGTCCCCAGGGTATCCCCCGGCGGGGCAGGGGGCGTCCCCGAGGGTCCACATCTCGTCACAAAAGGTTGTTGGTGAGCAGCAGATAGGTGGGGTGCGGGTTGCCAATCCCAGGACTAACAAGACATCTCATGTGGGAGGACACGTGGACATGCCATGCGCCACAAACACCCCGGATATCCATGAAAGGCATCGGAGTGCGTTTCCCTACAAAAGTCTTTAACATCGGAACACATGTTGCAAATATCTTGAGCTTTTTTTGATAACGTGGGATGAATTAATAAGCATAGTGATCAATGTATGACCTGCATGCAAGTGAATATGCGCTGTGTACAGGAAAGTCCTCGACTTACAACCACTTCCTTTACTGACTGCTCCAAATCACGACGACCATTCTCCACACTCATGGCCGTTGCAGCCTCCCTGTCGTCATGTAATCAAATGCAAGATGCTTGGCAACTGGCATGGACTTATGACAGTTGCAGTGTCCCAGGGCCACGTGGTCCCCTTTTGCGACGTTCTGCCAAGCCAAATCAATAGGGAAGCCGGATCTGCTTTACAGCCGTGCAACTGCAGCGATTCATTTAACAACGGCAGCAAGAAAGGTCGCAAAATGGGGCAAAGCACACTTAACATTCTTGCGTGGCTGTGGAAATTTGGGCACAATTGTGGTCGTAAGTCGAAGACTATATCATGGCAGAACAAGGTCAGTTGTATCCCAAAAGTATGCCGATTTCAAAGATGGCCAAAGTGTAACATATTTTGCACATCTGGTAAAAAATGCCAAGTGTGGGATGGATTTTGTCCTCCGGGAGTCTGTGAAGACATCATGAACATCCCCCGGTCAAATAAAACTGAGGAAGAGATGGCATAGGTGGGCACGATTGGATAGAGGTAGTATTCAGCCGGTTCTGACCGCTCCTTGTGGACAGGTAGGGAAAATTTTGACGGGCCCAGCCCACTCGCCCCCACTCTTTCCTCCTATATTTTGTTGTTTATTAGCTCAGCTGATTCGTGTGGCAGAGTAGATTGCTGCGCCTCAGCTGAGGTAAAAAAACAGCACAGCTCACCGTTCTTGATAAGAGAGCGGTCGACCTGCGCGCGCACACGATACATGCATTTGGCGCGTGCGATTAGGCGCGTCTGCACAGCTCACCAGCGTTGATAGAGGGCGGTGTTTGAGCACTGCACATGATTGGTATGCGCAGAAGCGAGTTCCCTAAACCGGTAGGAATTTTTTTTGAAACCCACCACTGCATGGATAGGCGTGTTGGGGCAAAAGGCGTCCCTCCGAACAGATCTGCTGTTCCGTTCTCTCTCCACGGCAGATCAGTTCTTAATGGCCGTTTGTTTCTCGACATTCATTTCATGAAGTAATGTGTATATATCCATAAATTGTGTGTGTGTGTATATATTTATATATATATATCCATAAACTTTTTTTTAGAATGAAAAGCACCAACAGAATCTTCCTGTGTGGAGTTTTGTTCATGAGCCTCGCTGGTTCTCTTTGGTCAAAAAAATTCTGGTCTTTTCCAGGCTTACTGGGGAATTCTGGGAGTTGAAGGCCACAGATCTTAAAAAGTGGCCGAGCTTGAAATATTTGGCACTACAGATGGTCAGTCCTCCCCTCATAAATATTCGCTTAGTGAACTTTTTTTTTCCATTGGAAAAAAAAGTGGCTTACAACCAGTCCTCACACTTATCCACACACACACAGTCACGTGACCAAAATTCAGGAGCTTGACAAATAGCATGTATTTATGATGGGAAGTTGCGTGAGCTCCATTTTTTGACCTTCCTAGCTGCCTTCCTGAAAGCGAAGTCAGTGGGGGAAATCTGGATTTGCTTAATGACACGCGATTCACTTAACCACCATGGCAAAAAAAGATAAAATCAAACACGGATCACTTAATAACAAATTTTAATCATGTGACCATGGGTACGTAAGTGTGAGAAACAGTCACTTTTTTTCGGTGCCGCCGTAGCTGAATGGTCACTAAATGGTCATAAGTCGAGGACCAACTGCACCTAAAATGAAAAATATGAATGCCATTTCTCTAGTTACCCATCACATAGTGAAATCTAGTTATCAAAGCCTGTCAACTCACAAAAAATGCTTGCTTTCTGAGCTGGGGGGTCAGACTAGATGATCTCAAGGCCTCCAGGATTCTAGGACATTTCTATCATTTGTGGTTGAAAAATAAATTATTTAAGGAAAGTCATGGGGCCAGCAAATACAGGTAGTCCTTGACATACAGCCATTCGTTTAGTGAGAGTTTAAAATTTGGATGCTTGGCAACTGGTTCATATTTATGACAGTTGCAGAATCCTGGCGTCGCATGATCCCCTTTTGTGACCTGACCAGCAAACTCTGGCCAAGCCAGATTCACTTAACAACTTTGAACAAAAGTTCACAGAATGGGGCAAAACTCAACCGTCTCGCTTAGCAAACAAAAATTTTGGCCTCAGTTGTGATCGTAAGTCGAGGACTTCCTGTAATAATACTGCTAGAATTTGGAATTCAAACACACAGAAAGGGCTTCCATCAATACTTTTATTGACAATTATAGTATATTTCAAATTCATCCACAACCGTGACAAATTTCTTCTTTTAAGCTTGCAATTCATCCAAGATAAAGACGAATTCTTCTTTTAAGCTTGCAATTCATCCAAGATAAAGAACATTATTCTGAAGTCAGCCATAAACATGTCTTTTTTAAAATAAAATAAAAATCCTTTTTTACGCACTGTAGTGTCGGAATCTGTTGAAATTAGCCACAAAATGGTGAAAACCTTAAACTACAGGTTTTGGGGAGGGGATAGGAGGAGAATTCAGGTGGGCTGAGGTAAAAAAAATAAATAATAAAGTTTAAATTGTCCACAAGTGCTGGAGTCGGGTCCCAAACACCTTTGGGCCCCTTTTAATTTTGGATTTCTTAAAGAGCAACGTTTCTCCACCTGGACAGCTAGAAGACGGGTGGGACTTCAACTCCCAGAATCCATAGCTGGCAGGGGGAATTCTGGGAGTTGAAGCCCACATTTGTGAAATAGATCCGTTCTCTATTATCATGCTAGATTTCCAGCTAAGGCACAAAATAAAATTGCTGGTGGGAGTTATGGCTATTCTCCATCCTCAAGCCGGTGCCCACAGGCAGAACATATGAAGCTGCTTGGGGATCCGGAGTGCAAGTGAGAAGGAAATAAAAGGCAAGGGGCTGGCCCACAACCAACCTTCCTGGCGTACAACTGTGTTTACAAAATTCACACAGGTTGCCCAGAGCGTGCTGGCGAAGAAAGGGATTTCTCTCAACCTCTGGAACAAACATTATTTTGCTTGGTGCTCCAGTTGAGCAAAGTACCAAACCTCTCATGGGGGCATTGCGTTCAAATCCCCCATTGCCGTGTCACTTGAACTCGTACCAGTCCTCATTGGAGTCCTGATTTCAACTCCCCCCCCCCCCGTTTAGAAATACTGCAACAAAGTAAAAATAAAATAAAATCCGGCCTTTTGCAAGTGGCTCCTTGGGCTCCTTATTTCCCTTCCTCCAAATCGGGAGTGACATTGATTCTTTCTATCATGCAAAAACATTCGGTACCACCAAATGTTTCTCCGCATGTTGTGCAGGTGATGCTTCTGCCTTTCTTGTGCTGTTTTTGGTGCCTTTTTGCTGCGCTCTGGAAGTGGAAGAGCTTCCCACACCTGAGGCACTTGTACCTGTATTCCTCATGGGATGCGTGGGGGGTGGATAAATTCTTGCCGCGTTTGTTGTAGGGGTACACCGTCGTGTCTTTAGAGGTGCTCGGACGCTCAGCCAGGGCGTCGTCGAAAGGCTCTTGTGTTTTGACCCTGTTGGGGAGCCCCTTTGTGGGCAAGTCCTGGGGCTTTGGGACCCCGTCTCTCTTGCAAACTTTCACATGAGCCAAGAGTTGCCACTTGTACACGAACTTTTCCCCGCATCCCAAACACCGGTTCAGCTTCTTCATTGCACAGATCGTCGCCATCAAATTGCACCAACGCTTGCTGGTACCCCTGCCGGCACCATAAATTGCTCTCTTTTTTACCACTCTTAGTCTCTGTTGAGGTTGGCCTAGTCTGGAATGCACGGAGGGTCTCTTGCCGCCATCGGACGACGGGTGCTGGGCAGAACCCGCCGAGTCCCCAGTGCTGCTTGACCCGCTTGCGTCCTGCCCGCTGGAAGCCTTCTTATCTCTCAAGGCAGGCCTGAGCTGCTGCCTTTGCTTCTGGCGACAATACCTATAGTGCACTTCCAAATTAATCTCCAGTTTGAATGGTTCTTTGCACCAACCACAAAAGTAGAGTTTTTTCTTCTCAGCGGGGACTTCCGGGGGAGAGGGTGGAGTTGTGCTCGGTGCCGGCGCCACAGCCTGCCCATGCGAGCCTGCGGGGTTCTCATCACAAGCGGCACCCGCAAATAGCGTTTTTTTCTGGGCAGGGTGTTCTGCATCCGTGGCCAAATCACGCTGGGGCAGGATTGTCATCCTGTGAGACTGCAGCGCGGCAGGCTTTTCCGGCACCACATCAGGCACCGAGGGTATAGGCAGAAGCATGTAGCATAGCCTTGGCATGTTCTCTAGCCTCGCGTGACTTAAACCCTGCTCCATGGGTTCTGTCCATAGGTTTCCGCCAGAATCGGGCATGCTCCCCTGTTCAGTTGCCGATACGCAAGACTGTCCAGGAGGCCCCTGGGCTTTGCTACAGGAGGCGTCCAACTCACTAGAGGTGTTCTCAAGAGGGCTGTCCGTGTCCATTTTTCCTGGAGGAAAAAGGGAACGTATAATTGTGACCAGAGGAAAAGAGGAGTTCTGTGTCCAGTCTACCCTAGCTGATTCGATATAAGAAGCAAAGCATGACCAACAGTGTTTAATTCAGGGAGACGTGACCACCTGGAGATCACAGCGCCGTAGGTTAAAAATGAGGAAGAAAAAACATGGTGAAAAAAGGGCAACACAAATAATATCATTTCTTAAACAATGATGGAAATGTCCGCGGAGGGGTCATCAGAAGCTGAGAAGGGAGAGAAGGATATGTTTAAGAGAAGGGGGAGAGGCGGGATGATTAACCTCTTTGGATGTTTAATTAAATTTTCCCACCAGGGAGAAGGAAATTAATTCTCGATTAAAAGAGCATTTCCCAAAGCAGGCAAACCTGCCACCACAGGGCGTTCTGGCTTGACCTCAAACATCTTCCACCCATGCAGGACTCTGAAGTCTCTCCCCCGGCTGAGAGGAGGATGGGAGTTGTAGTTCAGAACTCCAGAGGACGGTAAATCGGAAAAGACGGAATTGGGGAAGCAGCAACCACTGCTACCGAAGGACAGCCCTGGGATTGTTGGCCCGTTCCCGTACGGTCCCCGTACACTTCACTCACCTATAGAAGGGATCTCAGGAAGAGGGTCTTCTATCAGTCTCTGCAATACTTGGAGGTCCTGGCATTTGTTACTTTTAAACCAGGCTAAGATTTCCGTTGAGGTGACCGGGCATCCTTGAAGGGAAACAAGGAAAGAAGATGCTCCAAGGCCTCAGCAATGTCTGGACTTCAACTCCCAGAATTCCTCAGCCAGCGTGCATAGACTTCAACTCCCAGAATTCCCTGCCTTCCACCCACCTGTCCCTCATTCCCAGATGGGACGGCAGAGGTGCTGGGGACGAAGGGTGTTGTAGTTAAGCTTTCATAGATGGCACCTTGAGGGACAATTGTCTAAATTAGGGATCTCCAGCCTTGGCCACTTGAAGACTCGTGGACTTCAACTCCCAGAATTCCTCTGCAAAACTGGCCGAGGAATTATGGGAGTTGAAGTCCGCAAGTCTTCGTGTTGGTTACCTTTCAACCCTGCCTTTCATCGGGGGGTTTTTTTTCAAGCACCTTTTGTCCGTTCCTTCTTCACCCCCTCCAAACAACAACCCTGCCAGGCAGGCTGGCCCAAGAGGGAGGAAGTCCTTCCTAGGAAGCCTCTCCTGTGGCTGAGTAGGACTCGAACCAAGTTCTCACGCTTCTATAGAGCAGCCTGTCCTCAAGTTCAACCCCCCCACCCCGCAGTCCGGCCACCCCCAAGCCCCGTATTGCCCCACTCACCAATGAGGACCAGAGATTGGTAGTTTTCCTTCAGAATATCCCAGTAGAGCTGTTTCTGTTCCTTGGTCAGCAACTCCCATTCTTCTGGTGGGAAGAATACGATGACGTCCTTGAAACCGATCACCATCGACCCCTCCATGGAGAAAGTTTGCATGGGAGAAAAACAAGCAAGTAGATTCCCCTACCCGATTTTGGGGGTTCGGGGGGAAGGGGGAAATGAGGATGGAGACTGGGGGTGGGGAGGCAGAATCAAGATCTGGTCTTCAAAAATAAGCTTAAGTCAGTTTATGCAGAAACCTCATCAGCTCCAGGGCGACTCTCAGGGTCCCTTCACACATGCAAAGGTTGAAACCCGGGTTCAGGGGGCTGATGGCACAGAACAAACCATCCACTCTGCTTCCTGGCCAAGTGGCCCGCAGGAGGGTTCACAGCACATACCCTTTAAAAGGTGGTTAGTTGCCAATCGGTTGTTGCGCAAACTCCAGCCTCGGTCTAACCCAGGGGCCCCCAAATTTGGCAACGCTTGTGGATTCAACTCCCAGAATGCCCCAGCCCGATTATGCTTGGCAGTACAAAACTTTAAGAGTCCCTGATTTACCACCATTTGATTTAGCCATGATTCAAAGTTATGCGGTATTGAGAAAAGTGACTTATTCTCCAGCTTTGCTGGCTGGAGTATTCTGGGAGTTGAAGTTCACAAGTCTTAAAGTTGCCAAGGTTGGTGACCTCTGCTCTAACCGCTTGTGTGAATGCGGCTTAAATGGGTGCAAGGTTTTGTAGGAACCAAGCAAACGTTTAATAGTCTCTAAATGAAAGGTTTTAAGTAGAGGACGGCGGTAGCTACGCTGTAAGAGGTGGGGATTTCAACTGCCAGAATGCCCCAGCCTGATTATGCTTGGCAGTACAAAATTTTCAGAGTCCCTGACTTACCACCATTCGATTAGCCATGATTCAAAGTTACGGTGCCACGGAAACAAGTGGCTTAGGTCTAGTCCTCACACATACGACCCTCACAGAATCTCCAAAATTCGAATGCTTGGCAACTGGCATGAATATATATATCCTGGGATCAATGTTCAGGCACTTGGCCACTGGCTTATGACAGTTGCCGTGTCCTGGGATCATGGGATTCCCTTTTGCAACCTTCTGACAAGCAAAGGGGAAGCCGGATTCATTTAATGACTGTGTTACTAACTTAGCAACTGCAGCAAGAAAGGTCGCAAAGTGGAGCAAGAGTCCCTTAACAAAGGTCTCACTTAGCAACAGAAATTTTGGGCTCCATTCTAGTCGTAAATAAGAGGACTATCTGTATCACAGCTGCAGCTTCCTGGGGTCACGTGATGACTATTTGCGACCTTGCTAGCCAGCTTCCAACCAACGAAGCCAATTGGGAGGGGGGATTCGCTTAAGGACCAAGTGATTCATTTAACAACAATAGCAAAATAGGCAGTAAAACTGAGTGCTCCTCACTTACCAGCTTTGCTTGGTAAGAGAAATTCAACTTGGTTATGGCTGTAAATCGAGGACCAGCTTTATTTCTACTTGAGCCCACACAAATAGATCCGATGCATTGAGAGAACCACTTAAAATAAATTATTTTGGGGAAAAAGCAATAAAAGTTGTCCACCAGTTCTTCAAATTGCTTGGATTTATCCTACAGGGCTAAACGAGAGCGCAAATTTTTCTGGGACTCAAAAACTTTTAATTACACAGCCAGAATTGTTGACATCCTGTCAGCACCAGATGCAAAAACTAACCTTCTCCCAAAGTTGTAATCACTTTACACCCGCCTTGTCTTTTGAAGGAAAAAAAAAAAAGGAACTAAATACCAGAAATAAGAAAAATCAACAAATGGGCAAATTTATCTGACATTCAAACCTACAAAGCTGAAGAGCCAAAAAGCAAAGCTTAATCTACAAAACTGGACAGTTTTCTATGGAAACATTGGGACATGGCGCCTGATCACAATTTATTACAATTTAAGCCATAACAAAATTGAGTTTAGACATCAAATCCCTCTGGGCTTTTTCAAAGCTGGCATATTTCAAGAGCCAAATGTGACTCTTCAAATTACAGCCATTCTTTTAGTGACCGTTCCCAGTTTCAACACCACTGAAAAAAAGTGATTTGTGACCATGCTATCATCCCTGCCCTCGGCTTACAAACAGCTCATTCAAAGTTACAACAGCACTGAAGAAGGGGACTTGTGACCATTTTCCCCACTTAATGACCACTGCAGTATCCCTGTGGTCACGTGATCAAAATTCAGGACACTTGGCACTGACTCGTGCTTATGACGGTGGCAGTGTCCTGGGGTCACGTGATTTCCTTTTGCAAAAAGTCAGTGGGATAAACAGATTTACTTAACAATCATATCAGTAACTTAACAACTGCATTTCACAACAACTGTGTCCAGAAAGGTTGTATAATGAGGCAAGACTTATTTAATGGATGTTACCTTTTCTTTTATTAACACTGAGAGCATTTGCACCAAGACAAATTCCTTGTGTGTCCAATCACACTTGGCCAATAAAAGAATTCTACTCTACTAACCATCATCTTGTTGGCAAGGGAAATGTTGGACTTCTTTGTGGTAGTTAAGTGGAGGAAAACTACAGCAACATGGATGGGATAGAAATTTAATTCAATAATGTATTTTAGCAAAACTAAATGTAGACTGTAAAAGTAATAATAAGTTGCCCCAGAGTCATTTGAAGGGAGGCTCAGCCAATCTCATTGTATACATGTTGTACTCTGACAATAATAATTGTAGGGATAATAATTAATAATAATTGTAGAGACACAAGGTTATCTTAAGATTACTTTAAAGAAAGTGAAACTACAAGTAATAATTAAAATTAAACTGAAGGTTAAGTAAAAAGTACATAGTCACATGATCAAAATTTGGGATGCTTGGCAACCAACTCACAGTTATGCCAGTCACAACGTCCTTTTGAAACCTTCCAGCGAGCAAACTCAATGCATAAACCAGATTTACTCAACAACCGTTGTAACTTAACTACAGGAATTCACTTAACACCTGCACAAGAGGGGGGGGGTTAAAATGAGGATGCAAAGATTCAACTAACATCAGTCTCGCTTGAGCAACGTTGGGCTGACAATGTTGGGCTTACTGCTCCATTGTGGCCCTAAGTCGACGACTAAGACTATAAGGTAACCCACCCAGAGTTACCTTATAGGAGACAGGCGGCAAAAAAAACAATTTAGAAAAGATTGAAAGATAGAAAGAATGTAGAAATTTCTTTTAATAGCTTATTTGAATGGTGAGCCACCCAGAGTTGTTTGCTGATAGAAGTCAAATAAATTTAAAAACCAAGGAATTAATCTTTAAAATGCCCAGAGACGCTTTAGAGAGAGGGGGGGGGGGCATTTTTAAAAGTAAAATACATAAAAGTGTAAAGTAATTTAAAAAACGTAGCATAAATAAAAGTTCAAGTTCAGCCTCGCACTTGCTAGCTACTAAGAGTAAGCCTCGAGTAGGGTTCAAGATTTTGGCCCGACTCTGCAAAGACCCTCTTTCCCAGCTCGACTCTTTGCCAGGCTAAGCCATCGCCTGGTGGTCTCCCATCCCGGCTGTCCCCATCAGAGAGGCAGGACCCTTCCCTTCCAAGGTGCGGACCCCCGGGGATGGGGAAATGGCCAGAGCGGGGGGAATCAGAAGTCGAAACTCCCGACGAAACGCTCCCCGCGTTGCAATCTTGACAACTTCCAGGCGGTCCGTGGGGCAAGAGGAACCCCGTTGAAGCGGGAACGCCGAGCGGCACCATTCGCCCACCTACCTCTCTCTGGGCTCGCTCGGCTGCTGCTCCACCGGCCATCCCGACGGCTCTCCGGCGTCCCGAGCTGGACCTCGCGCGGTGGGAAGGAAGGTCGGACGGCGTGACGCTCAATGCGGAAAGCTCCCGAGTGGGTTTCAATCGCAATTTATAACACCCAGCCCGGAGCCGGAAAGAAGCGGCTGCTGGCGAGACCGCCTCCCCCACCCCCCCACGAACACACGCCTCCCCATTTCCCGTTGCAACACGTGTCCGCGTCCCGACGTGCAGGTGGCTCCTTTTTTTTGCGACCCGGGTCAAGGGAATCCGGAGGCTGGGCTGGGCGCACCGTTATCCAATAAATACTATGTATCTAATATTTATTAAACGTATCTATTCAGTAGTATTGATAACATTTATTTATTACCCCTTATCTATTCAATATTATTAATATTTACCTGTTACATTTATAATATTATTTATCTATTATCCATTATCTATTCAATATTAATGAACCTGCCTATTAAATATTATTAAACATTATCGATTAAATGGTCCTAATACAAATTAATACACGAAATAATGTATATTGTCAAAAATCAATAAAACTAAACTTTATTAATATTTATCTATTACCCATTATCTATTGCATATTAATGCACTTGCCTATTAAATATTATTAAATATCGATGAAGCAATACAAATTAGCACATGAAATAATTACTTATTCATCCAAAGTTAATAAAATTAAACTTGCCTATTAAATATTATGTATATTTATCTATTTGCTGTATCAAATATTGTTAATGAACTTGTCTGTTGAATATTAAACACTAATCAAATACTATTGATACAAATTTCTGCAACAACAGAAATTTCAACAACAGAAAATTGGCACTCAACTGTGTTTGTAAGTCAAAGACTGCCTTAATTTTTTTTATGTTATATATAGATATATGTGTATTTCATGTGCTAATTTATATTGCTTAATTGATAAATATTTAATAAGTGCATTCATATTCAGTAGATAATAGGTAATAAATATTAATAAATAAAGTTTAATTTTGTTTATGTGAACAAGTATATGTATAATGTACATGTAGATGCATACATGTATATACATATGTGTATATGTACATGTATAATACTTATATACATGTATCAGTTTATGTATATGTATAGTGTATATGTACACATATATGTGTGTTTACACACACATATATTACACATGTACATATGTATGTATATGTATAATTATGTGTAATGTACACATATGTATAATGTATATAGAACAGAATAGAATAGGACCTTAGAGGTCTTCTAGTCCAGCCCCCTGCTCAAGCAGGAGAACCTATACTATTTCAGATAAGTGACTGTCCAGACTCTTCTTAAAAACCTCCAGGGATGGAGCACCCATGATTTCTGGTGGCCAGCTGTTCCACTGGTTAATTATTCTAAGTTTTAGGAAGTTTCTCCTTAATTCCGGGTTGCTTCTCTCCTTGGTTAGTTTCCATCCATTGTTTCTTGTCCTGCCTTCTGGATGCTTGGGAGAATAGTTTGACTCCCACTTCTTTGGTGCAGCCCCTCAAATATTGAAATACTATCATGTCACCCCTAGTCCTTCCTTTCTTTAGATTAGCCAGACCCAATTCCTGTCTAGGTGTAAAATGTTGCTTTTCTCCACATTCAATTTCATTTTGTTGGGTGGGGCCCATTGTTCAAGTCTGTCAAGATTTTTTCAAACCCTGAGCTTGTCTTGCGGGGGGGGGGTGGCTATTCCAACCAAAGTTTATGTAGGTTATGCATATGTATACATGTATATATGTATGTATAATACATAGTGTATGGTGTATATACTGGTATGTATATTTAACATTCAAGCCAGCAGCCATCCAGAATGAAAGAAAAACACGACTCTCAGGAACTTCATGAGGCAAATTAAAGAGTGCAGAGAACGCACAGAAGGAAAAAAGGCGGGAAAAAGGGGGAAAACCCTTTATACGGACGGCAACCAATCACAACGCAGATTGCCTCAGGCGTGAGTCAGCCTTCTCTCCCTAATCGACCACAAGTGGGTGTTCTGCCGGGCTGCGCACTTCCCTGCTCCAGCTACTACGTTCGATATAGGCGAACAAGAAATGGAAAAATCAGAGGGCTAAAATGGTGTACTAATTTAATCATGAAGTCAATGTTTTTAAGGATGAAATAGGAAATGTTTGAAACCAAAATTAAATATTGCAGTAGGAATTTAAATATTAAATTCGTGGCAACCAGAGGAATAACTGGGACTCAATGAAGTTATCAAAGTGGGGGATGACTTAACCCAGCCAGCTGGTAATGATGGCAACCTGACACTGTTCCCAGCTTGTCCAGCAAAAGTGGCCTCGCTGTGAGGTCCAACAAATGCTTTTAATGGTCTCTCAGCTCCGCATGCTGGATGGACACAACAGAAGGGTTTCTAGCCAGCATTACTGGCTTATGATGGCTAGCTGGCTATGAGGGCTTGGCACACCCCACCCGTACCTGCTACAGACCTGCTCCAGCAACCACTCTCAGGGTCAGGCTTCATGGTCTCTGACCCAGCTGCAGCTGTCTCTCCTTCCTGATCCTCCACTCATACGCATTAATACCAACACCCAGTACCTGACACCCGACTCCACATTTTGTGGCAACCCCAACATCTCGGGCATTGGCATCAGCTTTCAAGATCAACCATCAGCACTGATGATGTCCCTTAGTTGTATCATGAAACTTCTGCAAGAAAAGCACCCAGCCCACAGAGCACCTGGGACCCCCACAGTCATTCTCCTTCTCCTCCTTTGCCCCCTTCTCCTCCCTGCAACCTCTCCTCCCTTCTAGCACTGATGGTGTTCCCTAGTGGGGTCATGAAATGCCTGCAAGAAAATAATTGAGCTCAGAGAGCACCAAGGATCCCACAACCTTCCTCCTCCTCCTCCTCCCTTCTAGCATTGATAATGTTCCTTAGTTGGGTCATGAAATGTCTGCAAGAAAATAACTGAGCTCAGAGAGCACCAAGAATCCCACAACCTTCCTCCTCCTCCTCCTCCCTTCTAGCATTGATAATGTTCCTTAGTTGGGTCATGAAATGTCTGCAAGAAAATAACTGAGCTCAGAGAGCACCAAGGATCCCACAACCTTCCTCCTCCTCCTCCCTTCTAGCATTGATAATGTTCCTTAGTTGGGTCATGAAATGTCTGCGAGAAAATAACTGAGCTCAGAGAGCACCAAGGATCCCATAACCTTCCTCCTCCTCCTCCTCCTCCCTTCTAGCATTGATAATGTTCCTTAGTTGGGTCATGAAATGTCTGCAAGAAAATAATTGAGCTCAGAGAGCACCAAGGATCCCACAATTCAACACTGAGATACAAATACTCTCTTCTACCAAGACTAGCCTTCGGTAGAACATCCATGAATGCCTTGGAAAAGATAGTCAAGTGCCATATGTCTTATATAACAAAATAACAGAAGACATGGTATACCCTGTGACGGAAGAGAAAGATGAACAGGAAGGAAGAATTTTGGTGCTGGAGAAGGCTCATGGCAAATGACTCAACTCAATCTTTTCTTAGACACCTGAAAGTCTTCTCAGAAGTCCATAATGCTAGGAATGGTGAAAGGGAAAGGATGATTATCCTACATTGGACACAATGTCTTCTCTGGAGAAGTCCGTAATGCTAGGAAAGGTGGAAGGAAAGAGGAAACCAGAAGGTAGATGGACTCACAGCCCATCTCAAAGTGACAGTGAGGGCATCATTAGAAGATCTGAAAGACCAGGTTAGGAGAGATTGCCATGGGGAAGATCTACCTTTGTGGTCACAAAGAATTAAAACTGATGTGATGAAACGTAGTCATTAATATATAGCGCCCAGTTTCTGGAAAACTGCATGACCCTGGAGAGGATAGAAAGAAAGAGAAGAGGGCAACTAGAGTCAACACCAATCTGATGGAACATCATCCATCAATGCAAAAATTCTCCTCCACCACCACCTCCTCTTCATCTTCCTTGCAACCCCATCCCTTCTAGCATTGATGATATTCCTTAGTGATCAATACAGGTAATTCTTGGCTTCCAACTATAATTGAGACGTTGCTAAGTGAGATGTTGGTTAAATGAGTTTTGCCCTATTTTACAATCTTTCTTGCCATCCCTAAGTGAAGCATTGCAATGATTAAGTGAGTCACATGGCCGTTAAGCGAATGTGGCTTCCCTGTTGACTTTGTCAGGTCGCAAAAACAGATTATGAGACCCTGGGACACCGCAACTGTCATAAGTTTGAGTCAGTTGCCAAGCACCCGAATTTTGATCACATGACCATGGGGATCCTACAACAGTCAGAAGTGTGAAAAATGGTCCTAAATCCCTTTTTTCAGTGCTGTTTAAGTGGTCACTGAATGAATTGCCGTAAGTCGAGGACTACCTGTAAATGCATTATTTGTCAGCCTTTGTGCTCATATCTATCTGCAAACATCTTCGAAGTGAATGAACAAAAAATGCTATTTACTCTTTTTTTGGTAATTTGTCTTTATTTGCAATGCACCTTCAATACAAAACTACATCCTGAAAAGAACATTTCTCTGTGTGGGCTATAAATATATTGTTCGTTTAAAAAATAAAACGAGGCGGCCCACATTTTATGAGATAAAAGGGAGTTTTAAAATCTTAAAAGCAGCAGAGGAGAGAGCCCTGGGAGATCAAATTAATATGGTTGCTGCAGGTCAGACCCACAAGATTTCATTCGAAAATTCGAAAGATTTTCCTGCACTCACAATAAATGGGAATCAGAAAAGGAAGTGAAGAGGAAAAGAAAGAAAGGAAACAACTGGCGGCTCGAACAAGAAGTCCCACGGAGTGCGAGTTACACAATGTAAAGTTTTCCGCATAAATGGTTCCATCCGTACATCTAAAAAAAAAACATCTTTTTTTTAAAGCACAGGATCCATTTGGAGCGTGGTTCTGCTGCTATAAGTTGCGAGTCACTCTGTCAGAAACCGATGGGAAAAGTATAACTCTGCAACCGGCGGCATCCAACAGAAGCTCAAGAGACACACTATGCCTTGTGCATCCAGCAAAATGAGACCCCTTTAGTGTCTTACATGCAAGAAATAATATCCTGCACATGTGCACGTACCATGTAGGTGCACCAGTAGAGGAGGGAGGGAAGGAGGGAACTGGGGGTCAGAAAACTTTTCAGACCCGTCTGTCCTCTCCCCAAAAGGGCCGGGAACTTTTTGTACTGGCATTTGTGTGTGCGTGCGCATGATTCTTCACCATTAGCATCCTCAGCTGAAAGGAGTCAGACTTTTGCGGTACTTGGTTGCAAGTAGCTATAGGTCGCCTCTGCACACTGTCGTGTCCTTTCTCGGAAATGGTTTTATGGCAGTTGGCACAGATTCTTGCTCAAATTGAGCCTGTCTACTCCAGCCCATCTGTCCAGCTGTTTTTCCACACCAGGAAAAAATTAAGGCATAAGACTGGGGGCTGCTGAGGGAGTGCTGGGGGGCTCAATTAGACCGGGCTGAGAGGCTGGGCTCTCTCCCGCTGCTGTAGGACGCTAAGGGAGACCATCACCCCCAACCCGGGCAGGAGTCGCTGGGCCGAGGCCTCGCCACTGTGAGTCCTCAGGTGGTCCTTGAGAGACTCCTTGTAGCGGAAGCTGCGTCCGCACTCAGCGCACTGGTAGGGGCGTTCACCCGTGTGAATGCGCTGGTGCTTGAGCAGATTCTGCTTCCGGATGAACCGTTTCCCACAGACGGGACATTGGAACGGGCGCTCGCCCGTGTGCAGCCGCTGGTGGTTCTGCAGGTGCTCCTTGCGGCTGTAACACTTGCCGCACTCGGCGCACTTGTAAGGGCGTTCGCCCCGGTGGGTCATCTGATGCCGCACCAACCCCGAGTGGCAGTTAAAGCTCTTGCGGCACTCGGCACACTCGTACGGCCGGGCTTGGCCGTGGTGGCTGCGCTGGTGGACTTTGAGGCTCTTTTTCACCCCAAACATCTTGCCGCACTCACTGCAGCCATGGGGCCGTTCGGCCGAGCCCTGAGGAGGGCCCAGGATGCTTTGCAGCTCACTGTCTAACTCCAGAGATTTACCCGCCCTACATTTGGTGGGGCTGACGGGCGGCCCACGGGGAGCCTCATAACCTTCCGCTGCTGGAGGGACGGCAAGAACGGCTGCTGCAGGCGACTCTCCCTGGAAGAGCATCTCCCGAGGTCTCGCCGACTCTTCCGGGCACAGGCGCGGCTGCTCCGCTTTGATGGTCATCCCGTCTCCAGCTGGAATAGAAAGCGAATGAAAACTGAAATCATTTACAACGGTACCTCGGTACGCAGCGTTAATTGGTTCAGGAAGGCGCAATGAGTTCCAAAAACGGTGAGTACCAAACACATTTTTGTCATAAGGAATAATGTAGAAAGCCGCAAGGTAGCCGACAAGTTATGGGTTGAATAACAAATGATGTGTCAAGATTGAAAAATGCTCAAGCTTCCTGTGACTATTATTGCTAAGTCAGTTTGAGTTGGAAAGGACCTTGTAGGTCATCTAGTCCAAACCACCACCACCACCCCCAGGTCCATGATGGTGAATGTGCCAGAGGTGGCACACACAGCCCGCTCTGTGGGCACAGAAGCCGTTCTCTGCTGCGCATGCGTGCCTCCTGCCAGCCAGCTGCTCTTCGGGTCTCTGCCACACATGTGAAGAGGGTGGGGCGCATGTGGGGGGCAGGGCCCATGCATAGAGGACGTGTGTGTGTGTGCAAGGGCGGGGCGCATGCACAGGGCACATACGTGGGGGAATGCACATGTATTGTGTTCTGGGGATGCGCACGCACACATGAATTTTGAGCACTCAATGTTGAAAAGGTTAGCCATCACTGCCCTATGCCATTTCTGACAGATGGAAGTCCAGCCTCTTCTTGAAAGCCTCCAGGGATGAAGCTCCCACAACTTCCGAGGGCAACTTCTGTTCCATGGGTTGATGGTTCTCACTGTCAGAAAATTCCTCTTTATTTCCAGGTTGAATCTCTGCTGGATCAGTTTCCATCCATTATTTCTTGTTTGGCCCTCAAAGGTGCTTTGGAAAACAGGTTGACCCCCTCCTCTATAGACCACATCTAGAATACAGCATCCAGTTTCGGTCACAACACTATAAAAAAGGATGTTTGGACTCTAGAAAAAGTGCAGAGAAGAGCAACCAGGAAGATTAGGGGACTGGAGACTAAAACATACAATGAACGGTTGCAGGAACTGGGCCTGGCTAGTCTAGGGAAGAGAAGGACCAGGGGAGACAGGAGAGCATCTTCCAATATTTGAGGGGCTGCCACAGAGAGGAGGAAGGGGGTCAAGCTATTCTCCAAAGCACCTGAAGGCCAGAGAAGGAATAATGGATGGAAACTGAACAAGGAGAGATTCAACCTGGAAACTTTCTGACAGTGAGAGCAATCAACCCATGGAACAGAAGTTGCCTTCAGAAGTTGTGGGAGCTTCATCACTGGAGGCTTTCAAAAAGAAACTAGACTGCCACCTGTCAGAAATGGTATACAGGGTTTCCCGCTTGGGTGGGGAGTTGGACTAGGTGACCTACAAGGTCACTTCCAACTATGTTAATCTGTCTGTCTCTATGACAGCCCTGAAATATCGGAACACTGATATCATATCTTCCCTGGTCCTTCACTAGGCTATGCCCCCAGTAACTGTCCTTCATATGTTTTAGATTTTTCAACTTGCCAAAGAGCAAAGGGAGGGGGGAGGGCGAGATAAGAGTGTGGAGGCTGCAGTCTTCAACCGTGAGAACCAAGGACATTTCTGCAAATGTCTGCCAAGATGTGCACCGTTGCCAAAACAAAAGGCTAATTCCCAATTGGACAATGGCAGGAGGGGATGAAACTCAACTTTGCAGGGCTGCACGGGAAATTTAGAGCTGTTTTTGCTTTTCTTCACGTGCTGAAATGATAAATAAAGTTTTGCTTTTGGGATTTTAAAGTTCCTGAAGAGCTGCTTTTATATTCAGGATCCAAAAGGCTCTTGACAAACTTGAACAATGGGCCCTATTCAAAAAAATGAATTTTAATGTGGAGAAAAGCAAAGCTTTACATTTAGGCAGGAAAAAAAATATCAAAGGTTAAAGTACAGATTAGGTCAGACCTGGCTTAAAAATAGTAACTGTGAGAGGGATCTTGGAGTCCTAGTGGATGATCCCTTAAGCACTGAGCCAGGCAGTGTGCTGCAGCAGCCAAAAAAGCTAGTGCCATCCTGGGTCGTATAAACAGAGGCACAGAATCAAGATCACGTGAAGAATTAGTGCTGCTCTGTAAATCCCTAGCAAGGCCATACACATACGGGAATCCCGCAGACCATTTTGGTCACCGCAAAGAAGAGCAACGAAGACGATCCAAGGCCTCGAGGCTAAAACACAGGAAGAACAGCTGCAGGATTTGGGCCTAGAGAAAAGAAGGGCTGGTGGGGGTGGCATCATGAGAGCAGGATTTCAGGATTGGAAGGTCTGCCACAAAGACGAGGGAGTCAAGCTATTCTCCAAAGCAGAGGCCGCCAACCTGTTTGGATCTCAGGGACCACCAAACTCATAATTTCAAATCCCGCGGACCACTACTATGAATTTTGGCTGACGGTGGCTTGCTGGTGCTGGTGGGAAAGTCGGTCCCACATTCCAGAGCTGCAGGAGTCACAGGACTGGCCCTTTGGGTCGTCCCGGAGCAGCTGCTCCTCCACCTAAGTGCACCGGCCTGCCACGGACTGGAGGAGCTGCTCCGGGATGACCACTCCGGTGACTCCTGCAGCTCTGGAATATGGGACCGACTTTCCCACCAATGTCAGTAAGCCACCCCGGGGCGGATTTCCCTCCCCCGCCGTTGGTCTTACCTTCCACCTCCAGCTCACACGGCTCTACTCAAGGTAAGGTTTGCTCTCGGCTGAAGGGTGGGGGCCAGCGGGTGGGCGGGCCATGTGGGAGGCGCAGCCTTGTGTTCCCACGCAGCCTGGATTAATTGCTTGAGGGGGCTGAGCACCAGTGGTCCCCAGCCCACCAGTTGGCAACCACTGCTCCAAAACAGTACTCCAAAGTACTGGTTATCCTCAACTTACGGCCATAGTGGAGCCCAGAATTTCTGTTGCTAAGTGAGACATACGTTCAGTGAATTCTGCCCCATTTTATGACATTTCTTGCCAGAGTTATTAAGTGAATGACCACAGTTAATAAATTAGCAATCTGGTTATTAAGTGAATCTGGCTTCCACGCTGATTTTGCTTGCCAGAATGTTGCAAAAGGGGGATCACGTGACCCCAGGACACTGCACTGGTCGTAAGTATGAAACAGTTGCCAAGCACCTGAATTTTGATCCCACGATCCCAGAGGTTGGCTGCATAGATTGTAACTGTGAGGAAAAAGGCTCGTAAGTCATTTTTTTCAAGGCCGCTGTAACAATGAACGGACACTAAAGGAACTGTTGTAAGTCGAGGACTACCAGTTCCACTGTAATCCCATAGAAAGGATGACAGGCGTGTTTCTCAAACTCAGTTACTGTAAGACGTGGGGACTTCAACTCCCATAATTCCCCAACCAGGCGTAGTGGGCAGGGAATTCTGGGAATCAAAGTCTAATCCGTGGCCAAAGTTGAGAAACACCTGCTTTAAAATTGAAAGATGGTTTTATTTGTTGTTTTTGTGGTAAAAATAAAAAAAAAATTCAAAAAACAAAAAAAGAGAAATACCTGCTTTATAAGTAGTCCTTGAATTATGAAGGAAAATGAGATTGAAATTTCCATCACAGGTCATTGTGGTTGTAAAGTTAAGTCAGACTTGATTTTAATGACTATTTTTACTACGGCCGTTAAGCGAAAACCGGAGTCGTAAGCACAATCTCGTTCTTCCAAACAGGTGGTTTTGGGGGCAAACTATTCCCAAAAGCGTCAGGAATTCTGATCAGATAATGATAGATCATTGCGACACGTTGTAAATGTGCCCGAATTGTGGTCATGTGGCCATGGGATGGCGCGACAGTCATAAGTGTGAGGACTCTGCTTTTTTTTTTCAGACAACTGCAGCAAGAATGGTCCTAAAATGGGGCAAGACTCATTTAACAAATGTCTCACTTAGAAATGGAAATTTTGGGCTCAACTGTGGTCATAAGTAGAGGACTACCTGTATTTGTAGTTCAGCCCACCCAAATTGATCCAATGCATTGAGAGAACCATTAAAATGACAAAATATTTCGGGATGGGGCGGAAGCCAAGTTGTCCACCACTTCTTCAAACTGCTTGAAATTTATCCCATGGGACTAATTGAGAATTTTTTTTCTGGGATTCAAAAACCTTCAATTTTCCCAGCCAAAATAGTTGACATCCTGTCGGCGCCAGATGCAAAAACTGACCTTCTCTCAGCGTTGCAATCAGTTTACACCCGCCTCTTTATTTTGAAAACAAAAAAGGAACCAAAAACACTGGAAAGGAGAAATTATCAGCAAATGGGCTGATTTATCTGACATTGCAGACCTACAAGGCCGAGGAGGCAGAAAGCAAAGCTTAATCTACAAAACTTATTTGGAACAAGGTGGCGCCTGATCACCATTTAAGCTATAACGAGATGGAGCTCAGACGTCAAGGCCGTCCGGCCTTTCCCAAAGCTGGCATATTTCAAATGGCAAAAACCAGAATAAAGGGAAAGGGGCACTCCTTGACTTACAGCCATGCGTAGTGACTAACCTTAGTAGTGACGCAGGAATTCTGGGAATCAAACCCTACACCTGTGTGTGGTAAGGGTGGCAAACAGTGGCTTTATAAGTAGTCCTTGAATTATGACCACAACTGAGATTGAAATCTCCATCACACCTCATTGCGGTTGTAAAGTCAAGTCAGACCTGATTTTATGACCATTTTTACCACGGCCGTTAAGCACAATCTCATTCTTCCATATGGGGGGAGGGTTGGGTGCGTTCAAACTATCCAAAAAGTGTCACGAATTGCAACCATGTAATGACAGGTCCACTTAACGAACGTCTCTGATTTAGCAAGGGAAATTTTGGGCTCAACTCCGGGTCGTAAGTCAGGGACTACTTGCACTGCAGCCAATAGCACCCCACTGATGGGGGGGGGGGCGAGTTGGTCAAGGACTCACCCGGCCCCACGTGCACAGGGAGGGTCTCGCTTTCTGACGTGTCCCATTGATGTCGGACACACGGATCATCTTCTTGCTTAATCCAGGATAGGAAGTCATGGGCGGACATGAGCCCCTGGGCACCTGCAGGAGAACAGAGGGGGGGGGGTGTGCTCAATTCGCAGAAGGGATTTGCCCCCCAAAACGCAGGAGGGGACAGAGCCCAGAGAAACACACCAGCCCCAAGCAAGACCACCCACCCAGAGTCTCAGAAGCACAATTGGCCTTGTGCATTCAATTCGCCCCAATGAACTGAGCCTTTCCCTACCTTGGGGTGGATTTCAGTTCAGCTGGTTGGGAAATTCTGGGAGCTGAAGTCCAACCCTCTTAAAGTGGCCGAGCTTGAACCCTGCTTAAACCAACAGGCTGGGCCACCCAGTGGATTAAGCCACCGAAACAAGCCATGATGACATTCTATCCATGCTGTTCCCTCCAGCCACCTAGTACTTTCAATGGGTCAGGCTACCATAAATTGAAAATATCTGACCTTAAAAGCACCCGTGCTGTCAAAACTCTGCCTCGTGGCTGCCATTTTTCGACCAACCTACACAGGAGGGTCAGAATCTCCCTCCCCCACCCCGTTTTGCCCCCCCGACAGCAGCCCCCTCCCTCGCCCATCACCTGTGCACGGATCGGCCGCCAGGCCTCTGTCCCTCGGAGAAGGGGCCTCCTCCGCTGAAGGCCCCCTCCTGCTTGATGCGTGTCAGGATATCCGGCGTGGAGGCCAAGGAGTCCTGGGTTCGAGGGAGAGAAGGTGAGGAGAGAGACTGAGGCAACTTGGAAACACAGCCTGGGACCCCCCACCTGGGGCAGAGGGCAGCAGGCAGCCCCAAACCCTCCTCGACCCACAGGCTCAAAATGCGCCCTGCTTGGGGGAGAAGAAGGGCTGGGAGGTGGGGGCGTCCTTCCAGCAATTGTGGAGCAAGAATGGGTGCCTGCAGGACGGGGGTGCTGGCTGAATGTGGGCAGGGGTGCCCTGTGGGTGGAAGCTGCAGAAAGCAATGGTGGCTTTATTCAGTGGTTGGCTGGAAGTGGTGGACCAGGATCATGCGTGTGGTTCTAGGGAGGGAGGGAGGGAGGGGGGAAGGAAGGAAGAAGAGAGTGGAAGGGGAGGTGGAAGGAAGGAGGGAAAGCAGGAAGGAGTAATGAATAGAATAGAATAGAATAGAATAGAATAGAATAGAATAGAAAATAGAATAGAAAATAGAATAGAAAATAGAATAGAAAATAGAATAGAATAGAAAAGAATAGAATAGAAAATAGAATAGAATAGAAAATAGAATAGAATAGAAAATAGAACAGAATAGAATAGAATATAGAATATAGAATAGAATAGAATAGAATAGAATAGAGTAGAAAATAGAATAGAATAGAATATAGAATATAGAATAGAATAGAAAATAGAATAGAATAGAAAATAGAATAGAATATAGAATAGAAAATAGAATAGAATAGAATAGAATAGAATAGAATAGAAAATAGAATAGAATAGAAAATAGAATAGAATAGAAAATAGAATAGTAAATAGAATAGAATAGAAAATAGAATAGAATAGAAAATAGAATAGAATAGAAAATAGAATAGAATAGAAAATAGAATAGAATAGAATAGAAAATAGAATAGAATAGAATAGAATAGAAAATTCTTTATTGGCCAAGTGTGACTGGACACACAAGGGATTTGTCTTGGTGCAAATGCTCTCAGTGTCCATAAAAGAAAAGATAACGTTCATCAAGAGTCAAGAATCATCAGGCCCAACACTTAATAATAGTCATAGGGTACAATAAGCAATCCAATCATTCTAGGAAACAAAGTCAGTATAAATCATAAGAATACAAGCAACACACAGTCATACAGTCACAAGTGTGAGGGGACGGGTGAGTGGGAGGGGATAGGTGACGCATGAAAGAATGAAGGAGGGGAGAGAGAAAGAAAAAACGGAAGGAATGGAGATAGGCAGGGAAGAGAGAAGGAAGGAAAGAATGACAGGGAAGAAAAAAAAGGGGGAAGGAAAGAGTAAGGCATGGAAGGAGGGAGTCAGGGTGGGAGAGATGGGAGAAAGCAGGAAAGGACGGAAAGAAGTGTGCGTGGGGGCGGGGAAGCTGGGTGGGCAGGGAGGCGGGCAGGGAAAAGGTAAACTAGAACGAAGTCAGGAAGATAAGAGATAAAAGCAATCTCAGAGAAAAAGGAGGAACCAGCAGAGAAGGAAGAAAAGCAAAACGAAGTTAGTTTTGCTAAGCCGTGGGATCTCATCTCCAGCACTCTGCAAAGTAAGTTGTTTTTTTTTATTTATGTGTGTGTGTGTGTGTGTGTGTGTGTGTCCCAAACCTCACAATTTAGAATCGGGATAGAGCTGGAAGGGACCTCGGTGTCCAGCCCTCTGCCCAAGCAGGAAACCCTTACAGAATGACAGAACAACAGATGGGACCTTGGAGGTCTTCTAGTCTAGCCCCCTGCTCAAGCAGGAGACCCTATACAACCCGACAAATTAACCCCTTCCAAACCAGAGCCCACCCCCCCCTCTGATCCCTTCCCTCCACACCTGTGCAAGGCTCGGGGATCACATCGCGCTCCTTCGTGCTCGGCGGTTCCGGGACGCTGGATTCGGGCGCTGCCCGCTCAGCCCTGGGGTGCATCTCGGGTTTGGCGACGTTGACGTCAGCGCCTGGAAAACGGGCGCAATCAAAAAGGCTGCTCAAAGAGGATCTCAGCTCCCCCGTTGGGTTTCACCGCCTTGCAAGGTTGCCGTGGCCACCTGAAAAAGCCACCGGTCCACCAATACAGGCAGTTGTTGACTTACAACCATGACGGAGCCCAAAGTTTCCGTTGCTAAGAGAGATGGTTGTGAAGGGAGTTTTGCCCTCGCTTAAGACCTCTCTTGCCACGGTCGTTAAGTGAATCCCTGCAGTTATTGAATTAGTCACACGGTTGTTAAACAAATCCAGCTTCCTCATTGACTTTGCTTGTCAGGTTAGAGGGATTGTTTGTCCCCAGAGACACGGCCGTCGTCATAAATATGAGACAGCTGCCAACCGGTATGAATTTTGATCATGTGACCACGGAGATGCTACAACGGGCATGAGAGAGAAAAACAAGTGAAAAGTCACTTTTGTCAATGTCGTAACTTCGAGCAGTCACTAAACGAACTGTTGTAAGTCAAGGACTACCTGCAATACGTCAAAAATTCAAAAAAATGAACCTTCACATAGTCCTTGATTTACAACCATTTGTTTAAAGTGCCCCTTTGACATTCCAATGGTGCTGGGGGAAAATAAAGTGACTTAGAACTGATCCTCGCACTTATGACCGTCACAGCATTCTTGGGGTCACTGATTGCCATTTAGCTCCTATTTATGATGATGACACAGTCCCGGGTCCCACTATTGTCACTTGCAACCTTCTAACTTTAAATTATCAAATAAGGGCAGCCAAACTCCCTTAACAACCTTGTGCTTCGCTTAACAACAGCGCCAATTCACTTAACAACCAGCGACAAAAATGACTCATTGAACTGCAATGTTTAACGGACGTTCCAATCCCAATTGGGATTGTAAGTCGAGGACTAGCAGTAAGGACATATAAAGAGACCGGCGGTCTGCCGGTTAACCTGATTATACCGAGTGCTAGCAAGGATTCGTAGTTTTCCTTCATAAGATTGTTGTACATGTCTTTCTGCCAATCAGCCAAATTTTTCCACTCTTCGGCGGAGAAATAAACCGCAATGTCCACAAACGTAACCGGCATCTGCAAATAAAACAGAACAAGACAAAACAAAAGACTTCAAGAAAGGCAAAAGGTGGATTTCACACCCAGACCCTCAATTTTTTGTGCCTTCCCAGTCACATCCCAAGTTGCCATCGCTCCGGTTCTTCCCTGAAAAACTTTGCAAAAAAGATGAAAGAAAAATTAGATGATCACAGACATCCTTCCCAGATTGTTATTAATTAAATTTTTTAATTAAATTAAAATTGGCTTCCTTGCTAAAAAAAAAATACCCAAAGCGAATCCAGTGATGACTGATAAGCAGCAGTCTGGTATTTTTCTTTCTAGTTTATATTTAATTTTTAAAGTTTCTTTTGTTTTTCAAATTAAAGTTTTTTCTTTTTAAGATTAAAGATTGTTTTGCCCCTAAAAATGGCTAAAAGTGAGTTCAATCCAGTGACAATTAATAAAAAAACAAGATACATTTTTAAAAATTTCCCTCTTAGCTTGTATTTTAATTTCGTTTCTTTTCAGGATTTCTGTTTTTACGATTAAAAAATTTGCCACTAAAAAAATAAACACTGGATTCGCAATGAAATCATTTTTTAGTTTAAAACTAAAAACTAAACTAAAAATGATGTCATTGCAAATCCAGTGTTTCGACTGACAAGTTTTTTTAAAAAATAGTTTTTTTTAGTTTTTCTTCCTAGTTTATATTTTAAATTTTTTAAAAAGAAAATTCATTTCAAGTTTAAAGATTATTTGGTTAGCAAAAGATTACTAAAACTGATGACTGATTGGTAGAAAATATAAGATAAATTAAAAAAAAAAATCCCTAGTTTGTATCTTTCATTTTTAAAAATATACCTCCCAATTCAACCACCCTGCAAGTAGATTGATCTAAAGGAGGGGGGGAAGGATTGATCTAAGCAGGGTCCCCAAACTTGGCCACTTTAAGACTTGTGGACTTCAACTCCCAGAATTCCCAGCTTAGCTGGCTTAAAGTCAGTCAATTCTGGGAGTTGAAGTCCACAAGTCTTAAAGTGGCCAAGTTTGGGGACCTCTGGTCTTCAGGAAGCTCTTTAAGACCAGAGGTGGCCAAGGGGAGACCATAAATGGATTCTCCCCACTTGGAGCCCATCAAATCAGGGTTTGTGCCCCATGGAAAAAGTTGGAGTCCATCAGCCTCCAGAGGTGTCGGGAGGGCAATTCCCATCCCACCCATCTGAGACACAACGATGGTCCCAGCCCAACGGCTGGAGGCCACCAGAGTGGAGAAGAGAAGCCCAGATTTAGCCCACGGTGGTTCCTTCAGGAGAACCGTTCCCTCCCCAGGACTCCTCCTTCCACTCAAGGCACCGGCTCCCGTCCTCCCTCCCTGAGGACCCCTGACCTTGGGGGTTTCTCCCTTGGACCCCGGGGGCAGCCTGAGGACCCAGAAATTGCGGCTCTTGAGGAGGTTCTCCATGTTCTCCAGCCTCCTCTGCAGCAGGCCGTATTCTTGGATGAGGGTGCCCAAGACGGCCCACTTGTTCTCCAGCTGGTTGCCGAACTCCATGGCGGTCTTCTCACAATCCAGGAGTTTCTTCTCGGCCGTCCCGGACCGTCCTTCCAGGCTGAGGAGCCGGGTGGCCAGCAGGTCGATCTTCCTCTCCATGGCTTGGACAGTGGCCACCACGCTCCAGAGGGAGGCCTCGGCCGTGTGCAGCTGGGCCTCTCGCATGTGGCTGAGCTCGGGCACCAGGGGCGGCTGGAGGGGCATCAGGTGCTGCGCTTCCACGTTCCATTCCTGGAGCTGGAGAAGACCAAGGAGGAAGAGGAGGAGATGGGAGCTCCACCCTTGCGGAGCGGCCTCCACCAGGGAAGAACCTTCAGCCGAGGGGACGACTGCCAACCGCAGGGAGCCCTCAGCTGAACCACGGTCCTTTCAAACTCGCAACGGCACTGCGAAAGAGAGGCTCGGGACCGTTTTTCACACTTATGACCGACCGTTGCGGCATTCCCCAGGGCCACGGGATCAAAATCCTGCTGCTTGGCAATTGACTCGTATTTATGACGGTCGCAGCGTCTCTAGGGGTCACGTGACACACACACACACGCACCCCTTGCAAACTTCTGACCAGCCAAGTCAAGGGGGGAGGCAAGTTGGATTTGCTTAATGACCGTGGGACTAAGTATTAACCGAATTGCTTACTTAACAACCGCTGCAGCCACAAAGGTCGTAAAATGGGCGAAAACCCACTTAACAACTGCCTTGCTTAGCAGCAGAATCTGGGGTTCATAATCTGGGGGTCGTAACTCGAGGACTACCTGCATATGGAATCTACCAGCCACCTTGTGGGTGATAAAACAGGGACCGAAGTCAGGAGGCCCAGAATTCCCTGGTCAATGCGAGCATGCTGGCTGGGAATTCTGGGAAATGGAGTCCCCCAGAGCCGGAAAGTGCCAGCTTGGAGGAGGCCGACTGAAAGACAAAGCGGGGGGAGGGGGGAGGATGTTGTGTGTTTTCAGGCCAGTCTCTTCTGACAAGCCTGCCCTGCCCTGCAGGGCTGTTGTGGAGGGATTCGCACCCAGGGAAGGAGGGAGGGAGGGAGGGGTCCTTACAGAACCGGCCTCAAGGTGGGGCGCTGGCTCTGCCCCCCACACAGGCGCCGCTGCTTCAAAGGAGAGGGATCAAATGGGTCCCTGGGGAAGGGAACCTCCTGGATCCCTGGGGTCATTGGGGTCTCCTGGATCCCTTGGGGTGGGGGAGAACCCCTGGATCGCCCGGGGCACAGGGCCCAATCCTGGGGACAGGGATCTACTTGCTCCCTTGCGGAATGAGGGGCTGCCGGGGTCTTCTGGATTCCTTGGGGTGGGGGAGGGAGAAGCGCAGAGAAGGGGGTCGCCGGAGGGGAGAGGGGCACAAGGGATCCCTTGGGGTGGAGGAGTCAGGGAGGGGGTTTCCTGGTTCCCCTGGGGGCTAGTCAGGGGATCCACCGGGCGGGATGAGGTCGTGGGGGGTATCTCCCGGCTCCCCTGGGGGCCGAGGGGGATCTCTGCCGTGGGAGGAGGGGAGTTTTGGGGAGAGCGAGGACCCCCTCCCCAAAAACTTGCTCCGCAGCGGCATCCCCTCCCCTCCCAGCCCCCTCCCCATCTCCCCCCTCCTCCTGCACGGCAGAGGCCGAGCCGGCGGGGCCGGCGGGTGGGCTAAGAAAGCCCCCACCCATCCTTTCCCCTCCCCCGCAAAGCCCCCGCCCCCTCCCCCAGGCGGTCCGATCCTCCTCGGGAGAGACCCCCCCTTCCAATGGGATCCCGCTGCCGGGCCTGCTGGGCGACCCCGGCCCGCCTCCCCCGGCCCGGCGGGGGTCTCACCTGGGCGGGGGCCCACTCCGCCATGGCGGGCAGCGGCACCGGGAAGGCGGGGGCGTCGCTGGGGCGCAGGGGCGGCGGGCCGGGCGGGGCGGCGGCGGCGGCGGCGGCGGATCGGCCAGGAAGCCTCGGGCGCTGCTGGATCCTCGCCGGGAGGCGCCCCCTGCAGGGCTAAATAGGCACAGCCCCGCCCTCCGCCCCGCCCCGTCCCAGGACCGTCCCGGAGCCCCACCCATCCCCCGCCCCTCGGATTCCCCTCCGCAGGTGCCTGGCGGGGGCGGGGGCGGCGCCGGGGCACCCCGGCCAATTGGAGCCCAGGGAGAGGGTCTCCGCTCGACCCCCGTCCCAGCCCCGAGGAGGCGGCCGCACACGACCTAGAACCCATGCTCCGCAACCCAACCCCATCCCCCGTTTTGCCCGGCTGTGTATTCTGCCTTCCCGGCCAAGTCGATCACTCCCTCCCGCGCCGCTCCAGCGGGGATCTCCTCTTGGTCCTCCCTCCCAGCCTCCCAAAGGCGGCTGTTTCACATGTCTTTTTCGAGGGACACGTGTATTGGGAGCCCTGGGTCCGATGCAGCTTGAGTAGCTAGGCTTCCAGATACTGGATCTCCCCCTTTCGTCCCCCCCATCTTAGCCCGGATGGGGCTGCTTCACACGCGTTACGATACGTGTATTGGAGGCTCAATGCAGCCTAAGGATCTGGAATTCTCCCTTCCCAGCCAAGTGGACTCCAGGGGTGAGGATCTCCCCGTGGTCCCCTGGCCCTCGGGAGGCTGCTTCAAGTGTGCATTGGCTGGACGCTTGTACTGGATCTCCCCTTGGTCCCCCATTCCAACCCCAAAGATGCTGCTTTACATGTGTTTTGGGGAGCTGCCGGGCAAGCTGTTTCGGCCACGACCCGAATGAAGCTCACCTTGGTCTTTGCCAGGCCACGTTGATCTCCCCTGTGAGGATTTCCTCTTGGTGCCCCATCCCAGCAGCCTACTTTGACCTTTTTCCTCCCATTGACTCAGCTAGGAGCGACAGGCTGGTTTCCTCCTACCTTCCTCCAGCTGTTTTTGAACCCATCTCCTAGCCTCTACCCCAAGATTTCTGGGTGGTGTCCCAGCCACATCCTTGTGTCTTCTTCCAGCCAGGTCAATTTTGAAGAGGATCTCCTCTTGATCCCCCATCCCAGATCCAAGGTTGGTCTTTTTCTCACCCATTTGCTCAGCCAAGACATGCAAGCAGTTTTCTTGCTTCTCGCTGCCCTTCCTAACCGGAATCTCTGAGACTTCCTGGTGGTACTCCATCCAATTCCCATCCACATCCTCGTGTGAAATCCATGGAGCTCCCTGCTTTACAACTGCTTTTGGGGAAGCAAAGCTGGTGATTGAACCTCACCTCGATCTTCCCATGCAAGTCAACCCCGGCAAGGATCTCCTCTTGGTCTCCCATCCCACCTCCAATCTTTTCCTTTGTTCCTCCTGTTTGCTCAGCCAGGAGATAGATGCAGCTGCCTCTTTCCAAGCTGCTCTCAACTTCCCCCTCCTATCCTGTACCCTGGGGTTTCCTGGTGGTACTCCATCCGATTCCCAGCCAAATCCTTGTATGAAATCAACAGTTCCCTAGCTGGCCCGGGGGACTTTTCACTCTGCGCTTTGGCTGGAAGACCAGGGGGCAAAAATGATCCCGCGGAAGCCCACCCGCTTTTTCCAGGATGGCTTCTCCCTTCCCAGCCAAATCTAACTATACCAGGCATTTCCTGGTGGTCTCTGATCCCGTCTCGCTCACTCGCTTTTCTTTTCCTACACGTTTGATCAATTCCTTTTCTTCTTCCCATTTTGAAACCGGCCCTCTCCCTCAAAGGGACACCAGGGGGCGCCCTTCTTCCTCCTCCTGCTCTTACTGCTTCTGTTGGGATCATGAGTCTGATCAGGTATTTATGCATATTGATGAATATTTTAAAAATATGTGTTTTTTTTTTTGCAAGGATTGCCTTGGGCATGTGGGAAAGAAAAGTTCGTAAAATTATATTCTCTCCCCCCCACTGCAAGCTCAGCAGCTGAACTTCACGGATGCGACAAAAAGGGTTATGATCCGTCTGATTTTTTTTTTTTTAGACTTCTCACTCTAATTCAGAACTCGGAGATCTCTCAGTGGTCTCCCATCCCAGGCAACACAGATTCAACTCGCTTCGTGGTTTTTTTTTTTTTTAATGTTCCCTAAAAATAAGCTCTGGGGGTTGGTCTTGATGTCCCAAGAGACGCAAAGGTAAATTCTCAGAAGCATTTCCAACACAAGCATACATAAACAAACACATATACAAACTTTACTTTATTCCCAGAATCCCCCAGCAGGCATCCTTTAAGAGGGGAGGACTCCCACTCCCAGAATCCCCCTGCCTGCATGCTTCTGGGGAATTCTATAAATACACAAATCTAAAATTGCTCAGCTGCCTAGGGAATTCTGGGAGGTGAAGTCCACACATCTCCAAGTTTCTGGATGGATTAAGGAATTCTGGGAGTGAATTGTGAAACACCACAATTGAATATTGTGCTCTTTTTTTTTTTTACACATGACTAAAAAATGAATCCATTCATAAAAGGGATTTTAAAGCCACAGATTAAATTAGTGCACATTATTCTGGTTGGTTTTAATTTTGGTTTTTTTTATGATTCTTCCCCCCCCCCCCCCTGTAAATTTAGTCCCTATTTACTTCGTGGGGGAGATGCAATAGAAATGATTTTATTTCTATTTATTTCTAA
This sequence comes from Notechis scutatus, assembly GCF_049901735.1. NCBI lineage: Eukaryota > Metazoa > Chordata > Lepidosauria > Squamata > Elapidae > Notechis > Notechis scutatus. The sequence continues at coordinate 1,418,346 of NC_142025.1, read as the reverse complement.
AAAAAGTTTTAAAAGTTTTCAATTCAAATCCGTTCCCACTGCAACGTTGATGGGAGAAAACTCGGAACCCGAGGCCCAAATGCCAGCAAACGGCCCGCTCTGCAGGGTTTCCAGCTCTTTTAAGTCTTTTTGGCAGAGCCAGAAAGGGCCGGTGGAACTCCTGGCGACTATTCCCATTGCCTTTTCTCATTCCGCTCTAGCGACGAAAGAGTTAACCCTTCGAAGTGGGAGGGGCGGAGCCCAGGGGCGGGTCGTTAGGACGCGATTGGCTTTGCCGCTTTTGCTCCGGGCGCGACGCTTGGCACGCCGAGAGCGGATCCGGCGCGAAGTTGTTCGGCAGCGACACCTGCCGGCAAAGAGAGAGAAAAACATCGCGCCTGCGCGGAAAAAACCCAAGGCAGGGAAAGGCCACATATTATACAGGACGGGGGGAAGAAACCTTCTGCAACGCGGCGCCCGCGGACGACGAATCCCATTCTCGCAATGAGCGCATGATAGGAATTGTAGTCCGACAACCTGGCAGGCAGAGCTTAAAGTTACATGCGCCAAGCGGAGCCTGACTGCAAAAGCAGCTTCCATACCACACACACACACACACACACACACTCACACAACTCCACCCACAGAATATTATTCTTGCACCCCAAGGAAGTTGGGGTACCTTCCCACGTGCCTGGAGACGGGAATCCCCCCTTTTTCTTCCATTCCCCTTTGCAAGGCTAGAAACAAACATTAATATGTATTTAACATGCAATAAAGGGGCGTAATTGACTGCACACTTGGGAAGCTAAGCAGGGTCCACCCAGGTCAGGATTTGGATGGGCAACAAGCTCACTCAGGGGTTCCCAAACTCTGTGACTCTTGGACCCTTGCCATTAAGTGTCAGTAACAAACTGAAGTGATTCACTTCCCAGCTCAATGACTTGCTGTTAACTTGAGGACTCCGTATTTATTTATTAAATTTAGATAACCTGCAAGGTTTTTTCATTGGAGATTGGACTGCTGGTTGTCTGAAATGAGAAGACAGTTTCCTGCCTGAGGAGAGTTGGACTAGATGACCTCCAAGCCCCCTTCCGACAGGGATGGTTATATAAAGCAGGCAGAAAATTAATTGGAATTTCAAACAAAAAAAGAAAAAAGAAGTTATCCTCAACTTATTACCACAAGGGAGCTCAAACCTTCTGTTCCTAAATGAGACGGTCAAGGGAGTTTGGAGTCATTTCCTTGCTCCAGTTGTTAAGTGGACTCTGCAGTTGTTAAGTTAATCACACCATGGTGAAATGAATCTTCACAGTCATAAGTCCCATTTTTTGCGCCCCCCCCCCCTGTAACCTCAAACGGTCACTAAATGATTGTTAAGCCGAGGACTCCCATAGTTCTCAATCTACGATGGCTCGTTTAGTGTCTGTCCATCGTTAAAATAACACCGGGGAACAAAAAGAGACTTGGGAAAATCTCTTGAGATTTGCTGAGTGTCCACTAGGGGACAACAACCCACTGACTAACCGGGGATTAAAAACAAAAAGCAGACTAAAACAAGCTGAGTTTTTGATCAAACTGAGTTAGTCACAGGGCGGACGGAAGGCTGACTAACAAATATGGCTGCTCCTTGATTTACGACCATAATTGAGCCCCCAATTTTTGTTGCTAAGTGGGGCAGCTGAGTTTTCCCCTCATTTGACAAACTTTCCTCTCCCACTCCCCCACCCCCATTGTTAAGTGAATCACAGCACAGGCTAGGTTGTTAAGTGAATCTGGCTTCCCCCTGAACTCTCCGCAATTGCCAGAAGTTCCCCAGTTGTCCTGGGATCGAAGCACTCAAAAGTCCCTTTTCCCGGTGAATTAATACATTATTAATATTAGTTTTGACGTAATAATAATGTCGAATCATCTTGGAAATAAACGTGGCCCATTTACAGATTAACAGATAATCAGAATTGGAAGGGACCTTGTAGATCATCTAGTCCAACCCCCTGCCCAAGCGGAAGACCCTACACCATTTCTGACAGAGGGCAGTCCAGTCTCTTCTTGAAAGTCTCAAGTGATGGCGCTCCCACAACTTCCGAGGGCAACGTCTGTTCCATGGGTGGATTGTTCTCACTGTCAGAAAGTTTCTCCTTATTTCCAGGTTGAATCTCTCCTTGATCAGTTTCCATTCATTGTTCCTTGTCTGGCTATAGGCGCTTTAGAAAATAGATTGACCCCTTCCCCCTCTCTGGGGCAGCCCCTCCCTCAAATATTGGAAGGCTGCTCTCCTGTCTCCCCTGGTCCTTCTCTTCCCTGGACTAGCCAAGCCCAGTTCCTGCAACCGTTTGTTGTATGTTTTAGCCTCCAGTCCCCTCATCATCCTGGTTGCTCTTCTCTGTACTTTTTCTAGAGTCTCAACATCTTTTTTATAATGTGGTGACCAAAACTGGATACAAGACTCTAGGTGTGGTCTTACTAAGGCTTTATAGAGTGGTATTAGTACCTCCCTTGATCTCGATTGTATCCCTCTGTTAATGCAATTTAGGATTGCATTAGCTTTTTTGGCTGCTGCTGCACACGGCTGGCTCCTATTTAGCTGGTTGTCCACTAAGACTCCAAGATCCCTCTCACAGTTCCTGCTGTTGAGCCTGGTTTCACCCAGTCTGAGAGGTGCTATTCGACTGGCTCTCACCTATTCGGGCGAACTGGTAGCGGTTATTTGGCATGGGTTGCTGAACCGGTGGCAATCCCTGGCTGGCCACACCCCCAACCCAGTCGCCTGGTCATTCACTTGTGATCACTCGCCTAGCTTTCCGTTCCCCACGTCCTCTTTCTCCCCGGGGGAAAGGAAGAAAGGCCTGGACGCTGCAAGTATCGCTTTCCCCGTGTGAGTTAAAGTGTCTGGAGTGAGAAGGAGTGCGGTCTGACAGAGGGGGTGGGGGTGAATCGAGCTGTTTCCAAAATGCTTGTCTGTTAAGTGCTGTGTGTGTGTGTGTGAGAGAGAGAGAGAGAGAGAGAGAGAGAGAGAGGAAGGAAGGAAGGAAGGAAGGAAGGAAGGAAGGAAGGAAGGAAGGAAGGAAGGAAGGAAGAGGAAGGTAGAGAAAGAAAGAAAAAAAATAGGAATAGAGAGATAAAACTCAGTGCTATTATTTTTAATTGTTCCATTATTTATCATGTGTTAATATTTTACACTGTCCCTACACCTAGAGTGATTTTTCTGCCTTTCTTTTGCCCAGGGCTACCACATATTTTTCAGGGTTGACATGCATTCAATGTCAATAGTCCAGAGCATAAAATGCACATGTGTTTAACAAGAGTTGAAAGGGACCTTGGAGGTCTTCTAGTCCAACCCCCAGCTCAGGCAAGAAAACTGAGGATGCCAAACTCTGAGTAGAAATCCTGGGAAAGTTGTCAGAATAATACTTAGAAGGGACCTTGGGGGGAACCCTATACCACTTCAGAGAAATGGCTGTCCAGTCTTTGCTTAAAAAATTCCAGTGTTGGAGCACCCAGAACTTCTGGAGACAGGCAGTTCCACTGGTTAATTGTTCTCACTGTCAGGAAGTTTCTCCTTAGTTTTAGGTTGCTTCTCTCTGTTCAGTTTCCATCCATTGCTTCTTGTTTGCATTCTGCTTCTTTGGAAAATACATTGTCCCCCTTTCTTTGTGGCAGCCCCTTAAAAGCCTGTTGCCTATCACACTCTTGAGTAAAGCATGCGAGCCATTTCCTCCTTTCAGTGGTCCATGAAAGTACATCTATAGTATGCAGATAATAAAGTCAAAAAAGGTGAACAACATTTTTACAGAACTATAGATAAGTTGAGGCTGGGTGACAAGGAATGGCTGGGAGGGGAGGGGTCAGGTGAGGCATCCCTTGATGTGAGTGACATTGAGTTGGCCATGCCCACCCAGTCACATGACCACCAAGCCACACCCACCCAGTCACATGACCACAAGCCATGCCCACCAAACAAGCCACGCCCATAGAACCAGTAGTAAAAAAAATTGAATTCCACCACTGCCCAGTCTATATGTGTCCTTTGGGTTTTTCTTGCCTAAGTGTAGGACTTTACTCTTCTCTATATTGAATTCTATTTTGTTAGATACGGCCCCGTGTTCTAGTCTTGTCGAGATCCATCTGGATCTTGAGCCTATCTTCTTGGGTGTTAGCTATTCCTGCCAGCTTAGCATGATCTGCAAATTTGGTAAGTTCCCCTTCTATTCCCTCATCTAAGTCGTTAATGAAGATATTGAAGACGGGCCTAAGAGGAAACCTTGTGGCACCCCACTGCTTACTTTCCCTCCAGGTAGACTTAGACCCACATTAAGGACTACTCCTTGAGTATGGTTTGCCAGCCAGTTGCGAGTCCATCTAGTGGTGGTGCTATCTATTCCACTTTTTTTCTGGCTTACTAAGAAGTAGGTTGTGGTCTACTTTATCGAATGCCTTGCTGAAATCTAAATATATTATGTCCACAGTATTTTGCTGGTCTACTAATTTAGTCACTGTGTTGAAGAATGAAATTAGATTGGTTTGGCATGATCTGCTCTTAACAACCCGTGCTGACTGCTAGTTTACTTGTTTCTAGATGTTGGCAGATCTGTTTTTTTATTATCTTTTCCAGTATCTTCCCAGGTATTGATGTTAGGCTGATTGGTCTATAGTTTCCTGGGTCTGTTTTTTCCCCCTTTTTTGAAGATGGGAACCACATCAGCTCTTTTCCAGTCCTCTGGTAGTTCCCTGGTGCTCCAGGATTTTTGAAAGATATGGTGCAGTGGTTCTGAGATGACCTCTGCCAGCTCCTTTAAAACTCTGGGATGAAATCCATCAGGCCCTGTGATTTGTTTTCATCAAGATCAGACAGGTGTTCTCTTACTATTTTTTTTTTTTTTTTTTGCTTATTTTAACTTTTATTTCTGGTCTGTCTTTCACAGTTATGTTTTTGGGGGGTTGAGTTTCTTTTTGCGTGAAGACGGATCCAAAGAATGAGTTAAGCAGTTCTGCTTTCTCTCTGTTGCCTGTTACTTCCTTGCCATCTTCTCTCTTTAGACTGTTTCCTTGATTTTTTTCTTGTTATTTATATGTTGGAAGAAACTTTTTTTTATTATCTTTGACTTTTGTTGCAAGTCTTTGTTCGTTCTGAGCCTTTGCTATCCTGACTTCGTCTTTGCAGATTCTGGCTATCTGCTGATATTCTGCCTTAGTTGTACGTCCTTCTTTCCATTTTTTGTACTTGTCCTTTTTTTCTTTCAATTTGCCAGAGATCTTTGTGCAGCCATGCTGATTTCTTCTTGGATTTCTTGTTTTTCTTTCTCAGTGGTATTGTGCTGCTCTGGGCTTCTATGATCATACTTTTTAGAGTTTCCCAAGATTCTTGAGTTGTTTTCCCCTTTAGGATTTTCATCCATGGAATCTTTCCCAAGTTCTCTCCGAGTTTATTGAAATCGGCTCTTTTAAAATCCAAGGCTCTGGTGTCATTATGTTCTGTTGCTTGTGTTTGTATTATGTTGAATTCTAGTATGACATGGTCACTCTCACCCAAGGTTCCTGCAGTTTCAACTCCCTCTATCACTTCTTCTCTGTTTGTAAGAATTAAGTCCAGTATGGCTGTCCCTCTAGTTTCACCCTCTACCTTTTGGTTGTCAGCTAGGTTGGTTAGGAACTTATTTGATTTCTCACTTGGTGCAGAATTAGTTCTCCAATTGATATCAGGTTAATTGAAGTTACGACCGCAATTTGAACCTAACATTGTCCCTTTTGTGACCTTCTGATAAAGGGGGGGGGGAGCCACCCTATTGGCCACACACACACACACACACGCCTGGCCAATCACAGCCCTGATGTGGCCTTCAGTGAAATTGACTTTGACACCCCTGGTATAGGGTCACCCACTTGAGGAGGAGGGGTGGACAAGAAGACCTCCAAGGTCCCTTTCAGCTCTATTCTGACTTCCACCCCAACCCACCAGATACCTGGTTTGTAGAGGGCGAGTTATGATATTGTCCCCTCCCTTCTCAAAACCACACAACAAAAGTCAGGACACGCACAAAGGGGGTGTGTGTGTTGAAATCAGGGGTGGGATTCATGTCTTAACAACTGGTTCTGTGGGCGTGGCCTAATATGTAGGTGTGGCTTGCTGGTCATGGCTTGCTGGCTGGGCGTGGCTTGTATGTAAATATTATACATATTTATATAAATATTGAATTTTTTATTTTAAAAAAAGCAACTTTTACCCAGAACCGGGCAAAGCAGGCAGGCAGATTGAGTTGCTCGCAGAATCACAGATTCACTCAGAGATCTACCTTTCTGCCATCGGCTACCTGAGTCTGCACTGAAAAACAGAAGCTTCAGTCCTCAGGAAGGTTCGGCTCTGCTTTTAGATTAGCTAGAAAGCAAGAAATCCAACAATTTCCTGCTTTCTAGCTAATCTAAATCTCCCGGCACAGCTGATAGCAATTTACCAAAAATTAGGTGAAGGCACAACACAGGCAAGTTGGATGGCGCGCATGCCAGGTAAGGGGTGAGTAGGCGGGGAGGGGCCAGCCAGTGGCATGATTTGCCGGTTCTCTGAACTGTGCAGAATCCTAACAACCAGTTTTATAGAACCGGCGCGACCCAGGTAGAATCCCACCCCTGGTTGAAGTCCATCCTGACTTGGAAGTGAGATAGGTAAGGAGGGGGAGCGGGCTTCAAACAGCCCAGCTTTTGGGGAGGGAGGCAACACAAAAAGGGGAAGGGAGATGGGAGGGCTTCAATGGGAAATAAAGGACAGGTAAGTCCTTGACTTACAACAGTTCGTTTAGTGACCGTTCAAAGTTACAACGGCCTGGAAAAAAGCAACTTATGCCCATTTTCACACTTATGACCGTTGCAGCATCCCCATGGTCCCATGACGCATGTTGGCAACCGGTTCCTCTTTATGGTGGTCACAACATCCCGGGGTCCTGCGATCCCCTTTGAACAAGCAAAATCAATAGGGAAGCCCGATTCATTTAGCGACCGGGTTGTTAATTTAACAACCGAAATTCAGTTAATTGTATATCACTCGGCCATGTAAATTCTGGGCTCTTTAGCAGTCATAAGTCAAGGATTAAACCGTTCCTTTCCTTTGAGACAAAATCGCATCAAATTTCTATTACTCATCCATTTTTCTCTCCTGGGACGTTGCGTTTTTTGTTTAATTAGCAGACTGTTCGGGTGCTTCTAAAAATAAATAATAAAGAATCATTAACAGTTTGAAAAGCTATTTTATTAGAAACCATGCAACTTTTAATAGATATATTTATATATATAAAACAATCACGAGCGCAAGAATTCTCGGTGGGAAGATGCAAACCGCGGTCTACTCGGAAAAGAGCCCCCAAAGGAGCATCCGGACCCCGGTAGGAAAGAGGATAAGGTTATTTATTTTTTAAAATTATTTTTACACAGTTCCCGTCCAACGCCTTCCGACGTAAATTCCCCCATATACCCCCGCAATCACCCCACCCGGCTTGCTTGAAGAACCTCCTTCTTGTTCCCCGCAGTTCGAAAGCAAAATTCCACAGGTTGTTTTTAAATTTTATTTACAACTCTTTTGTTTTTAGTGTCGTTTGCAGTGTGGAAGACGGAACGCAGACAGGGAGCTCCTCGCGAGACTCAAAGCCAGAGGGACCCGATTCCCATGCTGCATAGCCCAGCGTTTTCGGATCTTCAAACACTTTCTCTGTCTCCCTACCCAATTTTTTCTCCAACATTCCAGTGCATGTCAGTGTCCCTTGGTGGTCGCAAAATCTCCGGAACAGATCCTCAATATGGACTGCTCAAGATTCCTGGTGTTTGATTTTTTGGAAACCACCTGCAAAGGCAGGGGTATCTCAAAGGAAACCCACCCAGTATTTGTGCTGGAGTGGCCGACTTTCAATGCCCACCAGGAAGCTATTTTTTTGCAAAGACCCAGCTCTACATCGTCCGTTTTATCGTACAGCGCCCATCTTCCCACTTGCTCGCCTGTCTACTTTCATCTCCACTATCCGTCCCACCCCCCCGGGGAGGTGGCTTTTGAGTCCCTTGGCTCCATCGTTCTCCAAATATTTTGAAACACACACGCAAAAGAACCACCACACCAAAGAAAAGAAAAAAAAAGAAAGAAAACAAACAAAACAAAAACAGAACACGGTTTAAAATGGCAGGATATGTGGATAACAAAGCCAACAGCGCTGCAACAGCAGATAGATAATGGTGCGGGTTTTTTTTGTTTTTGTTTTAATTCTCCTATGGCGCAGGGGAAAGGCGGTGTGGATGAGCGGGGAGAGAAGCGGGAGTTGGCGGGGAAGCCACAGGGATCACGCTCGGCACAGCCATACTGCTCCATTGGGGCACAAGGGGAAGAACGAGAAAAATTAAAAAGGTTAGGCGTTGTTTGCGGGGGTTGCTAATGAGCATGACATTATACGTGAGAGCGCTAAACGGGGTGCAGAGGAGACCCATGGGATGGGAGAAAATTGGAAAGAGAAGGGAAGAAAGCTTGCCCCCTTAACTCTCATCAGACTTTGAACCTCTTTCTTGTTGTCTTGAGCTGGGTTTTCCACGCGGCTCACTGAGAAGAATCCAATATTTGTGTGCTCAATTCGTAATTTGCACTTTGATCCCGGCATTCAAATAATCAAGAATTTGAAATGAGCTTGGGGAGGCCTGAGGTGAGCAGGACTCCCTGTCCAGAAGGTCATCCCATCCCAATGAGTCCAGGAATAGCGTAAAAGAAGGTTCAACTGGAAAACTATTTAACTGGGAGCCCCACCGAAGTCCGAGCAGGTGGGCGGTGACAGATTAAGGGAGGCAAGCTGAGATTCTGGGGGGATATTTGGGGTCTGGGGTAGGAAACAGGGCAGGAAAGTGAGTCACAAGCCTGGCCAAGAGAGGGCAGCAGAAGTCTCTTCCGCGAGGGGAGCCTGCCAGGGCAGCCGCGGGGGCAAGGAGGACATGGCGGCGGTGGTGATGGCGCCCAGGCTCTCGCTGACAGAGGTGCTCAGTGGTGGGGAGGAGGAGGTGGGGCTGCCGGTGCAGGCCGCAAAATCTGCCCCGTGGTCCGTGCGTGCCTTGGCGTTCTCACGGAAGGTCAACTTGTGGGATTCAATCTGCAGCGACACATTGGGGGGGAGGGGGGGGGAGGAAAAAGGAGAGGGGGAAGAGAAAAGGGACGGAAGGAGACACCAGAATGTCAGCATTAAAGGCCTGGAAAATAAAAGGCAATTGATTGCATTAATGACATTAGCAGAAGACAACAACACCTGCAAGCAACCATTCAGGGTTTAATTCCCTCCCTCCCCCTCCAAAGCCCTGAAAACAATGAATTCAGTGCCAGTTTCCCAGGGCACTTACTTGTCTCTTCGATTTCACTGTCATTGAAGCTTTGATCACCTTTGCCCTGTGACGGCGCAACAGCCCCTGCGCCATTCTCCTGCGGGGTACTGCTGCCCAATGGGGGCGCTTCGTTCTCCGGGGCTGCCTCCTTGCCCTCCTCAGTCTAAAAGGAAACAGTGGGGGTGGGGGGAACAATGAGGGGTCACTACACAAGAGGAAGGGGATGGAATGCACGGGACGACAGCTGGGAGGTAAAAGCGTCCTGCCTTATACTCTGGAGGGAACACACCGAGAGTGGAAGGGAGACGACTCCTGCCACAGCAAACCCACTGTGGCTATTTTGCCCATGGCCATCTCTCCTGGGTCACCTCGCCTCAAGAACGCACGCCGCAGGGTTGTTACCCGTCCACTCTTTCTTTGACATTTTGTCCATGGACAAAAACTGAAAGAATGCTGAGGAAACGGAGAGGCAGAGAGTATTTCATCAGGTTATCTCGCGTGGAATTGTCCTGGCGTGAGTTGGACGTGGCGTGATGGCTGCGGCAGGTTGCCCCAGCGAGATGGCTCACACCAAGTTGGCTGAGGTTAGTTGTCCTAGACCAGGGCTCAGCAACCGTAAACACTAAAAAGAGCCACAAAGGTCCTAACCGAACCCCCCACTCCCCGGTTCATATCTGGAGCCGACCAGACTCTATGGCAGTTCCCCCACCATAGAGTCTCCTCCTAGCATGGCGTCCTTTTTCCTCTACCTGTCCTAACCGAAAGCCCTATCAAATTGTGGAGCCGACCGGCAACAGGGAGCCTCAGCACAGGGAGGAAAGAGCCACATGCGGCTCCAGAACCGCAGGTTGCCGACCCCTGTCCTAGACAGAGAGGTTTCGAGCACGACTCTTCCGAGCAGATGATCATTTCCTCTGGGGCGAGACTGATCCCTTTTGCTTTAATCTCGTCCAAGCTCGTCTCTGCTGCTCAACTCCTCACTTCCTCTGACCTGCATTCCAGCCCAAATATTCTGCTTTTCTGCAGGGTTGGCTGTGAAGTGAAGACGTGAGAACACGGTGGCATGTGGGGAACAGTGGTGGAGGGATGACAGACATAGGTGATTGTTGAGAAGGAAGCCCCCCTCCTAATTTTCACTGATCTCTCTGTGGTAGGCAGCTCAAGACAGGCAC